>NW_009260394.1:178328-178885 GCF_000687185.1 Egretta garzetta | reverse complement strand
ATTTAAAAGAAGGATAGATGAGGTGCTTAGGGACATGGTTTAGTGGTGGGATGTCAGGGTTAGGTTAAAGGTTGGACTCGATGATTTCAAAGGTCTTTTCCAACCAAAGTGATTCTATGATTCTATGATTCTACTTCACTATGCACAGAACTGCAATGATGTCTCTGCTTTAAGCCATTAATTTACAAATATTTACAGATATAAGCCATTAAGTTACAGAAATTGTTTTATGTGTCACTTTAACTTCTTGTACTGTCCCAAAATCATTCTTTGTCCCACTGTCCAACTGTACAGCTACCCACTTCCAGTTACTTCTCAGACAACCTCTGATCTTTCTTGGACTCCTGATTAAGTCTGTGAAGAAGTTAACCAACATCTCCACCTTCATTATCACCCCTGTTCACCCTTATGTTCTGCTCAACTATTTATAGTAACAGCTTGTTTCTTTAATGCTTTTTTTTTTTTTCTGAGCACATTCATGGTACGTTTACCTGGTGCAGGTGCCCAGGCGCCGGCAGCAGCAGCATCGGGGCCTGCGGGCGCGGCCCCTGCGAGCG
>NW_009260394.1:170803-178269 GCF_000687185.1 Egretta garzetta | reverse complement strand
GCGAGGGGGACCGGGGTGGGAAACAGCCCTGCCCGCCCCGCGGGGAGAGCGGGAGGAGGGCGGGAGGGGCTCCGGGCGCCCCGGCAGAGATGCCCCCGCTGCCCCGGGAGAGACTCTGGCCAGGTTTATCTTGAAAGACTGCAGCCCAGCATTTGGAAAGACAACAGCTATTGTATGCTCTGCCTATAACTTCTGGCCTTCCTTTCTTCACTGAAATGTTGTAAACATATTCTCAAAATGCTTTTTTTCTGCCCATGAGGGAATAGACAATACAGGAAACATTCTGTACTCAGAATTTGACGGAGGCTCCTAAAAGCTATCACAAAAGACAGCACATTATGGGTTGAGAAATTCCTTTTGACCTCAAATTGCACATACTGCTATGGGCCTATAAAGCAGCTGTGATTGAGACACAGCTTTCAGGGTTCTCTAAATTGCATACAAAATCATTAGTGGCACAACTATGGTTCAGCCATTTAACTCTTTAGCTCCCTTTCTGTATCTGGGCTATGAATTCTGGGTTTAGGTTGCAATATTTAGTCTCTAGCTAAGCAATGACACATCTGGAATGGATATTCTAGCATCTTAGGGTGTTACCAGATATAGTTATTACCAGTATACAGCTTAGTACAGGCTCCAGTACTGATGAGGGTAATAGAGAAGTGCTTAATCAGCTATAAATAGATTAAAATCTTGACCTGCCAGCAAGCTAATAACTTTTTGCATGATCAGATAATGAAAAGAACTGTAAAAACAAAATATGTTGAAGTTTACCTTGAAAATAAATAAATACATGAACTGCAATGATAGACCTGATGTTTTTATGTGCAGGAGGTCCCAGATTAAACAAGACTTCAGTATTTGCTTGGTTTGGTATTCATTTAGCAGAAGCACCACCAAATCTTTCAGATGGTAAGATGAAGATATTGGACTCTCAGTGTGAGGCTTAGCATCACTGACTCCAGCTCCAGCCAAGGTCTCACCGTGCCAGTAGTCAGCTGTGCAGTGACTGATCTTCTGTGAAAGACTACTCTTGTGGGATACACAAATAGAAGTCCTTTCCTATTTTCCATGATTCAGGGCTAGATGGCCAACAGTAATCACTCAATAAGCAGTTGAAAGGTAGGGACCTGAGAGCAGCTCTACACCTTTACTTTTTCCAGGGAAACAAGGGAATTATTATGATGTATATCATTTCTCCAGAGACAAGACTAGAATGAACATTGCGTGGCCTGACTGCCAACACAATTATGGGAAGAAGAAAAAATAACTCCCAGTGGCAAAGGTGAGGGCTGGTAGGTCAGAATTAGTAGAGAGAAGTGCTGTTGAATTGGGTTTGTGAGGCAAGATTTTGGTAGTAGGAGTGCTACAGGGGTGACTTCTGTGAAAAACTACCAGAAGCTTCCCCCATGTCTAACAGAGCCAATGCCAGCTGGCTGCAAGGTGGACCTGTTGCTGGCCAAGGCTGAGACCATCAACAATGGTGAAAGCACCTCTGTGATAACATATTTAAGAAGGGGAAAAAACCTGCTGTGCAACTGCAGCTGGAAGAAAGGAGTGCAAATGTGTGGGAGAAACAACTGCAGTCACCAAGGTCGAAGAAGGAGGGGGAGGGGGTGCTCCAGGTGCCAGAGAAGAGATTCCTGTGCAGGATATGGTGAAAACCAGGCAGGCTGTCCCACTACAGACTGTGGAGGTTAATGGTGGAGCAGATATCCACCTGCAGCCCATGGAGGGCCCCATGCTGGAGCAGGTGGATGCCTGAGGAGGCTGTGACCCCATGGGGGACCCATTCTGGGGCAGTCTGTTCCTGAAGGACTGTACCCCATGGAAAGGACCCACAGTGGAGAATTTTGTGGAGAGCTGTCTCCTGTGGGAGGGACCCCATGCTGGAACAGGGGCAGAGTGTGAGGAGTCCTGCTCCTGAGGAGGAAGGAGAGACAGAGACAACGTGTGATGAACTGACTGCAACCCTCATTCCCCATCCCCCTGCACTACTCTGGGATAAGAGGTAGAGAATTTGGGAGTAAAGTTAAGCCTGGGAAGAAGGGAGGGGTGGGGGAAAGTGTTTTTAAGATTTGGTTCTATTTGTCATTACACTGATTTGATTGGCAATAAATTAAATTAATTTTTCCCCAAGTTGAGTCTGTTTTGCCTGGGACAGTAATTGGTGAATGATCTCTCCCTGACCATATCTTGACCCACAAGCCTTTTGATGTATTTCTCTCTCCCCTGTCTAGTTGAGGAGGGGGAGCGATAGAGCAGCTTGGTGGGCACATGGCTTCTAGCCAAGGTCAACCCATTGCAGCTGTGAAGTTTTATTGAAGGTTAATTTGGAGCTGAGAAGCAATAATTATATGCTTTCTGTGGTTTTGCCTCTCTGCCAGGAACAGTAGCTTACCTCTTGCTGACAGAACGTATGCTTCCTCCTTGCTAGCCATTCTTGTTGAGCATAAGTAGCCCATGCCATACAGGCAGCTTCTGTTCACTGTGGGTTTTTCAAGGGAGCGCTTCAGATATGTCCCTGTTAAGTTGCAGTTACCTAAGGGAAGAAGCTGAGTTACTGATATTCACCCCTGCTAAAAGGAATGGGAGGGAGAAAGTGGCTGAGGCATAAACCAGCAGCAAATATGAGGAAGTACCCATCCCAACCTCCACAGCTGCAGTTGCCTTCTCCACCGGGGCTGTGGATACAGGGAAAAACAGTTTCCAGATCAACCACCTGTAGGAAAGTTGATCATTTTTTGGAACTCTTTTTAACGAGAAGATTAATTCTTTTTAATATAGGGATGTATCTTACATTTTTTAGAAACGGTTACAGCTGTTGAGACTGGAAATAGTTTAAAAGAGTTTGTCTGATGTCTTTCTTCCTTATACAGATTGAAAACATGTATAACAATGTCCTAATTCATGTGTCTTGCTTACTTACTAAGAGTCTTCAAACTCAGCGTGCAATGAACCCTACTGATCTGAAACACTGAAAAGGGAAATTAATCCTGGTGTTCGCTGTAACTGTTTAAATAAAGATCTTCTTCACCAGGGATAATTTGTTTTTAATTTCCTAATTAATATTGCCTTGGCCCTTTTAGAAATTTAGCTTTCAGATCAGGCCTGAAAAGAGTTTTGTGTAAAGGTGAATAACATTTAAGTGAAAGGGGGTATAAAATACTTCTTGAAAAAGTGTGTATTTAATTTTCAGTGATTTTATCTGTAACTAGCATATTTCCTTTTGCATAGCTTCATAGGGTCATTAGAGGAATGGAAAGGTAAAAGATAACACCTCCCCAAAAAACCAGTTTTACTACTACCTTAAACTGATGTAAAAGATCCCTTTATTATGCTTCAAGGGCCACCTCATTCAGCTGTTGGACCCTGCCATTCCTGGCACTTCTTCAAAATGCATCAGATCCACTAAAAATGTCTGAAAGGGCTAATGCCCTACATGTGCAGCTCTACTTCTGCATATTACATTTTTAACAGTACTGTATTAAGAGACTTTTAGAAGAATTAGCTATGGATTAGAAGTATCTTGATGAAATAGGCTTTGTTTAAAAAGTTAACACTGAATATAATTATCCACCAAATAAATTTCCAGAAAGTAATCTTTAAACCTCAAACAATCTTCAAGGCTTTTTTTCAGACTTGGAAACTTTGTTCAGCTAAAGATATGAAAACTTTGTTAAACTTAACCTCTCTTTTTTTTCAGCCATATAGCAGCCATAGATTAGGGGTTTTGGACAACATAAATTCTAACAATTCTATTCTCTATGGAGTACACCAACAAAAAATATGCCTAAAATGTAGTGATGTGTTAGTATAAATCTATGGATCTGATCACCCTGAAAAACATTTCTTTTGACCTGCTTAGTGGATGAGGGAAAGGCTGTGGATATTGTTTACTTGCACTTTAATAAAGCCTTTGGCACCACTTCCCACAGCATTCTCCTGAAGGAACTGGCTGCTCCTGGCCTGGAAAGGCATACTCTTTGCTGGATAAAAAACTAGCTGGATGGCCAGGCCCAAAGAGTGGTGCTGATTAGAGTTAAATCCGGGTGGTGGCTGGTCACTAGTAGTGTTCCCCAGGGCTCAGTATTGGGGCCAGTTCTGTTTAATATATTTATCAATGATCTGGACGATGGGATTGAGATGACACCAAGTTGGGCGGGAGTGTTGATCTGCTTGAGGGTGAGAAGGCTCTACAGAGGGACCTGGGCAGTCTGGATTGATGGCCTAAGGCCAATTGCATGAAGCTCAACAAGGCCAAGAGCCGGGTCCTGCACTTGGGTCACATCAACCCCATGCAAAGCTACAGGCTTGTGGATGAGTGGCTGGAAAGCTGCCTGGCAGAAAAGGACCTGAGGGTACTGGTCAACAGCCAACTGAATGAGCCAGCAGTGTGCACAGGTGGCCAAGAGGGCCACGACAAGAGGAACTGGCCTCAGGTAGCACGAGGGGAGGTTTATATTGGATATTAGGAAAAATTTCTTCACGGAAGATGTTAAGCATTGGAACAGGCTATCCAGAGAAGTGGTTGAGTCCTCATCCCTGGAGGTATTTAAAAGATGTATAGATGTGGTGCTTAGGGACATGGTTTAGTGGTGGACTTGGCAGTGCTAGGTTAATCATTGGACTTGATGATCTTAAGGGTCTTTTCCAACCTTAATGATTTGATTCTATTTAAACATATATTATTCTTACGAACTAATTCATAATTCAACATAAACTGGAAATGTCATGCCAGCAACAAGCAGTATACTTGGCAGACTCTGATACTGTTATTCATGCATGTAAGATGATTTCTACTGATAGAAAAGATACATGTGTATCAGATGGAATTTACTGTACAGAAAAAAATAACATGATTAACATGATCAGGTGATATGAAGATAAAACTGTTATTTAATGCTTGATATGTGTTTCGTGAAAAAAAAAAAAAATCCTTTTTGGAAGAATAATGAATAATTTTTTTTATTGACATTGACCTTTTATGGCTCTCACTGTCATCATAAGAGAAAAAAAACTTGTATTTTATAATAACAGGACATGATACACCACTCTGGGAATGGTTGCATATTCTTCTCTGAGACTTAGGACCTATTGTTTACCAAGTGACCTGTTTAAGCTAGAGAAGGACATTTGTAGCAGATAATGGAATGTGTCCCAGGTATGCTGACCCCTAAGGTAGTTTGAGGCTAAAAATCTGAGTGTGAAAGATTGGCTGTATTTAACAGAAAATACAGTACTCTGTTTACTTGCCTACTCAGCAGTCTTCAACAACAAAATGTCAGGTCTTTGTAAACATGAATCTTACAGAAGATAAATGTTGCAATTATCTAATGTCAAAATGCAGATGACTTTACCTTTTCCATCTATGTATTTTTGGGGTTTTGCTTGTTTGTTTCTTTTAATTTTTGTGGATGTTTCATATGGAGAATACTCTCAGCTGTATGGACTCATAAGTAAATATTTTGGGTAAAAGTGTTTTCTGTTTTACTGCCTTCGTTCTAAACCTAAGCTAGCGTATTCAGATCAAGAACAGATAATTATATTGGGTTTTTTGTTTGATTTCTTTTGGTTAAGTTTTGGAAATGAGTCACTTAAGGCGAAAAATAACAGGATAAGGATCAAAAGAATATAGCTTGCTGGAGTCCCTTAGTGCATACATCTCTTACATGTATAAGGTGCTTAAGACCCCTTGTAAACTGTATTTTCATGTCCCTCTAAGTTGCTGCTTCTGCATTATCAGCCCCTTTAAAATAAAAGCAACTAAAAAAGCAGTACGTCTGTGAGATTTCCTAATGGGAATCCATGTCAGGATCAGCAGTCTTGTGATCCTGAGTTCCAAAATAGTACTGTATATTTGTGAGGGCTCACTACCTTCTCATTGATATGAAGTGGCAGAAAAATTAGATTGGTCTGAAAATTTTTCAGAGGCCACAGGAAGGGTATTTGCAGAAATGTTTCTCTTACATTTCAAATATAATCTTTTTTCCTTTTCTCCTTTCTCCAGCTTTTCCCTCATTATAATAGGATAATTTGTGATATGCATCTTGTACCTTTTTCTTTTCTTGAGAAGTTATTATAATGCTTCCATTTCTAACCTTCAATTTATGTTCCATTGTGTCCTACTGAAATTATTTCCTATTGCACACATTCCCCTGTTCAGATAGTTATATTATTGTGCCCTTTTAAATTCACTAAGGACACCTTTACATTCTGACAGAAACATAGTTCTTCAAAACATAGATGACCTAAATCTTAAGAAGAAATGCAGTATCATTTCCCAAGAAGATTTCCATTTCATTCTGTGATCCTGGAAGATCATTCTTAAGTTTCACAGATATGAAATTGTTATGAAATGAATTTCCCATGAAAGTGACCTCTCGCTCAGGAGAGATTAAACATTTGCTTTGTATTTATCATCCCTTCTGAGTGAGAATTATACCACAGTGCACTGGGAAAATATATAGGGACATATTATTTTACCTTATACCAAGTTGGAAAAAGAACACTAAAACCCACTTTAAAACAGATGAAATAATTTTGACCTGTGTTATATTTGTGAATGTAAATTATTATCTAAAAATAATACAGGGAACACTTGAAAATAATTTGACTTGAAAATATTCAAGATTACTCAGATTTTGCAATACTAGTGCAGACAAAAAAAAATAATAATAAACTTAATTTTGTTTCTTTGGTTGTTCATTATAATAGAGTTCAGTGTTGTGATCATGGGACCTTACTATTCCTGTGCATTTCTGGTTTGGTCCACAGAACAGTCAAACTGATCTGTGTTCATGTATGAACCTAACTGTTTTCTGAACACCACTTGAAGCCTAAGTTGTTTGCAGTACCATTCCAAGGGGAGAGTCTTGCTATCCCTATGGCATAGGTTGGGATAGAAGAGGAAATTTAGGTTGGCAATACCCTGTAATTGTAGGCATCTTGATTCAGTCATGGCCTTTAGTATTATGGTGCTTACATAGGTTCAAAACACTGATTCCCTTGAACTAAGCTGAAACCGGGAATGTTTGAAGTTTAATTTATAAATGCTGAAGATCAGATCTCACACCAAGAGGAAGGAACACACGAAGCTGGCTGTTCTTGCTGCCCTTTGAACAGTCATGAGACCAGTTTCAGACCTGGGTGGCTTCAGTCACTTGCTTTTTGTCTGTGATTACCTGCAAGACAGGTTAAATAAATTAATCTGATTGGACTACTGCAATATTTTTTTTTCTTGCAAGAATGAATTGGTTCTTGTACACTAATTTAAAAGTTGTATTCTGGGTTCCTTTTCCTTGCTCCCTATCTAAACTTGGTTCCTTTCAGACTTCATTCCAAGGTTTTCTCTTCTTCCTTTATTGCCTGCTCTTGTTCTAGCCTGACCCTGTAATGACAGCGACAGGCTAGGGGATGAAACGCAAGGGTTAGAGGGACTGGGGGCTAGTATGAGCCCTCAACCC
>NW_009260394.1:168048-168366 GCF_000687185.1 Egretta garzetta | reverse complement strand
GTGGCCAGCAGGTCGAGGGAGGTGATTCTGCCCCTCTACTCTGCTCTGGTGAGGCCTCACCTGGAATACTCCATCCACCTCTGGAGCCCTCAGCACAAGAAGGACATGGAACTGTTGGAGCAGGTCCAGAGGAGGGCTATAAAAATGATTTGAGGGCTGGAGCACCTCTCCTGTGAGGACAGGCTGAGGGAGTTGGGCTTGTTCAGCCTGGAGAAGAGAAGGTTGTGGGGAGACCTGATTATGGCCTTTCAGTACCTAAAGGGAGCCTATAGGAAAGATGGGGACAATCTTTTTAGTAGGGCCAGCTGTGTGCGGACA
>NW_009260394.1:167491-167893 GCF_000687185.1 Egretta garzetta | reverse complement strand
GGGGCTCTGAGCAACCTGATCTAGTTAGCGGTGTCCCTGCTCACTGCAGGGGGGTTGGACTAGATGACCTCTAGGGGTTCCTTCCAACCCAAAACATTCTATGAGTCTATGATTCTATGAAGAGTTACCTGATAGTGGAAATTCTTTATATTCACAATAATCATGAGCGCTCTGTTACGCTGTTCCACTTCTGCCAGATTTTAAGCCAAAATAAAGTTGCTGGAATTGGTCTTGATCTTCAGGTAGATTGTTTAAATTTCTCATTGTCCTGGTTTCGGCTGGGATAGAGCTAATTTTCTTCATAGTAGCTAGCATAGTGATGTGTTTTGGATTTAGTACCAGAAGAATGTTGATAACACACTGATGTTTTCAGCTGTTGCCAAGTAGTGCTCAGACTACTCA
>NW_009260394.1:166176-167331 GCF_000687185.1 Egretta garzetta | reverse complement strand
TGAGCGTCGGGCTGGGGGGGGGGGTTAGTTAGTTTGGGCGGTCGGTCAGTCGCGGGGAGACTGCGCGTGGCTCGGGGACTGCTCGCAGCTCGGGACGGGCTGGGCATCGGTCGGCGGGTGGTGAGCAATTGCATTGTGCCTCATTCGTTTTGTATATTCTGTATATTCTGTTATCATTCTCATTATTACTATTATTATTTTCTTTTATTAAACTGTCTTTATCTCAGCCCACGGCTCTAACCTTTTATTTTCTTTCCGATTCTCTCCCTCATCCCACTGAGGGAGGGGGGGAGTGAGCGAGCGGCTGCGTGGTGCTGAGTTGGCAGCCGGGTTAAACCACGACACTCATACACTTCTGTTTCTTCCTACTTCTCCCATCCCCTAACAGTTCTGTTGTGGTTATGTAATCGTCAAAGTGAAACACTTTATCAGTGTTGTAATGGGGTATTGCAGTATGTGACAGAACACAAGAATTAAGGCGACCCTACAGACAAAAAGAGACTTTCAGTGACCACAGTTTCAGACAAACTTTTGACTGGGTCTTCAATTAACTGATGTAGGAGAAGGCAATGCACTTAAACTGGTGGCGTTTTAAAAATGTAATAGGTGACTAGGTCACTGTCACAGTTGTACGAGTCAATACTTTTTAGTTAGTCAACAGTTTTCAATTAGCCATAAAATTAAAACCTCAGTGCTCTTAAATGAAAATTGACAAAAATGGAAGAAAGGAACATAAAAAAAATATTTAGTCATCAATGAAAACTGTTAAATCAATACCACAGTAGAGGTCCATGTGCATTTTTCCTTAAAGGAAAAATTCTGTTACCATACTATCTTTCAATGTTTCTTTGCTTTCTTGAACCTCTGCTTTCTCAGAAATGGAAGCTCACTCCTGTCCTGGTTTCGGCTGGGATAGAGTTAATTTTCTTCATAGTAGCTAGCATAGTGCTGTGTTTTGGATTTAGTACCAGAAGAATGTTGGTAACACACTGATGTTTTTAATTGTTGCCAAGTAGTGCTCAGACTACTCAAGGACTTTTTGAGCTTCTCCTGCTCGGCCAGGTGCAATAACAAGCTGGGAGTACAGCACAGCTAGGACAGCTAACCCAAACTGACCAAAGAGCTATTCCATACCATATAATGTCATGCTCGGGG
>NW_009260394.1:165539-166115 GCF_000687185.1 Egretta garzetta | reverse complement strand
CTTATTAAACTGTCTCTATCTCAACCCACGGGTCTTACTTTTTTTTTCTTTTCTCCTATTCTCTCCCCCATCCCACAGAGGGAGGGGGGGGGAGTGAGCGAGCGGCTGCGTGGTGCTTAGTTGCCAGCCGGGTGAAACCACGACAACTCCTGACCAATGGTAGAGGTCTGGGAAAGTCTCTTTTGCATGAGTGACAGCTTGGAAATCCTACACTCACGGAATATTTACTGCAAGAGATGTTTTTGCTGTCCCTGTTATTTTTTCATTGTGTTTTGTATAGCCGCCATAATTGCATCACAGCTATGTGTATAAGTAAGGGTTTGAAGTACATTTAATCTTTTTCAAATGAACTTCAAAGAGATTTTTGCACCTCTCCACTGCCTCTTTTCAGGCATAAATGTTTCTTTCTGAACTGGAAAACAATGAAATCATATTCTGCTGATACAATGAAAACTATTAACTAATCTGACTCTTACTGGTCAGAGCTTTTTTTTTCTAATCCTTTCATTGCCTGAGAAAGCACTCACAATGGATGGATTGCCTTTAAGCCCTCTTGCTGCTGAACACTACTGTCCC
>NW_009260394.1:121763-165518 GCF_000687185.1 Egretta garzetta | reverse complement strand
GCCCCCCCCTGCCACTGATGGAAGAGAGGAAAACTACAGTCATTGTAATTACACTGGTGTTAAAACTGAAAAACTGTGCTCTCAAATACATAGTAGAACTTGATCTAGATCCCCTAAGCTTGAAAATCTATAGGGTCAGTGCTAAATACTTCAGAATAATTAGTCACAATGAGACTCTCCTTGAAAACAATATAACATGACAGAAACCACTATTTAAAATTATACCATTTCTCTTTTCTTCCAGTATTGTGAACAATAGTTTGTTCCCTGATAGTCTGTCCTTCAGAGAAGTGAGTACTGCTGATTGTCTACATAATTTTAAGTATCTTTATAAAGGTGAAAAATGTTTTCTTCTTTTGGTTACAAGTACAGCAATCTCTTCTACTCCATTCCTTCTACTCTGAGAAAGCAAATAAGATCAGAGGTGAGGGTTTTTCTGGCAGAGTTCTTTCCATTCAGTGCACAGATGCAAACACATTCAGGCTCTCTTTCTTTTCCATGTAGGAAAATGTTACCTCTTCTGAGATGCATCCAGTTTCCTTTTTATGCTTCTGTTCTTGGCGATATGTCATTTTGTGATTATCATGCCTGGTCACGCCTCTTTTGTTTACAGGCAGGACCTAAATTTGCAAGTCTCCTTTTGTATTGATCAACCTTGACAGCTGGCAGAATATTCAGATTGTGGGGGGAAGAAAAAGGTAACTTATATGTCAGTATATGTTTCCAATTAAAAAAAAAAATTCTTTAATATCTTACAGAAAACAGAATCACAGAATGACAAGGGTTGGAAGGGACCTCCAGAGATCATCTAGTCCAACCCCCCTGCTAAAGCAGGTTCACCTAGAGCAGGTTGCACAGGATATCATCCAGGTGGGCTTTGAATGTCTCCAAAGAAGGAGACTCCACAACCCCTCTGGCCAGCCTGTGAAGGAGAGAAGTGTGTCAAGAATTAAGTTTGTTGATTTGGGCTGAGATTAATTTGTTTTAATTTAAAGATTATTGTTTTGTTTTTAAAGCTGGTGGTGACATTGAACTTAAAGCAAGGAGACTGGCTTATAGAAGAGACTATGGAAGTGGAAGTGAAAGAAGCTGAAGCGGAATGAAAAACCTGAAAAAGTAAAATGCTGAAAATCATGTGTGTAAGAAGACCAGGTAATTTCTTTTTCAGAATGCTATGAAAAATTATGCATGCTCAGCTCGATTGTGGAGACTTAGTAATACCTGTAATTTGATACTTTAAGCAAGGATAGAAATTGAGCAACAGTTTTTGAAGAGTATCGCTTACAAATTCACTAGCCTTCAAAAATGAGCAAAGCTGTAGAACACATCTGAAAGTACTGAGCAAATAGAAGATGGATGCTAATGCTAAGTAGGTTTGATAGCAATAGCTAATGTTACCCTGATATTTATCTTTGGGGGAGAAACAGTGTTTAAGACAAGCTCCAATGTATGAATGGTTTGTATATACACACTAGCATTTTGATTGCTGTTAGACACCTGTCCTGATTCTGCTGTTGTAATAACTGATGTAGATTATGGCAAACTAAAACAATACTGGGAAATTTAGAAAAGAAAATGGTATTTGAGTTTGAAATCAGGAATTTGAGGGACTTTTTCTCAAGGATAAATTTGAGATTAGGGAGCATAATTATGGAAATACTTATTTTTATTCTAGTCCCTTTGAGAGGTTATTTATCTGTTTTAAATTATAGTATATCACTGCCTCCACTTCTTGTAGCCTTTCTTCTTGCATTTGTTCTTAGTCAGAGTTCTTTATCTAGCCTGGACACTTTCTGCTATGACTGCTCATTTCCTTGTACTTAGATCATTTGATTCAAAACTTGACTCAGTTTCTTTGATCATCTTTGTGCTCCAAGGAGCAATTATCCTTGAAGATGAATCAGACCTCATGAGATCCTCTGTCGTCTGGGGAATAGTCTATGAAATCCTGCCAGAAATTCCCTGAATAGACTGAAATCTGTTATGCTGAAATCTGGGGTCTTTCTCCTGTTGTTTGCTTCCCTGTATTTCTTCAAGATTTAAAATTCTTCCATCTACAGGTTACCACAGCATAAGCTGTCAGTGACTATCACATCCCTAACCAGTTCTTTGCATGTAGTAGACCCTGTTCCATTGTGAGGGGTTGACCTTGGCTGGATGTCAGGTGCCCACCAAGATGCTCTGTCACTCTCCTCCTCAGCTGAATAGGGGAGAGAAAACTGTATCCAAAAGCTTGTGGGTTGACATAATGACAGGGAGAGATCATTCGTCAGTTACCACCATGGGCAAAACAGACTCCACTTTGTGAAATTATTTGAATTTATTACCAGTCAAATCAGAGAAGGATAGAATAAAAACCCCTGAATCTTAAACCACCTTCCCCCCGAACCCTTTCTTCTTCCAGGGCTTAACTTGCTGTTTTCTTTACCTCCTCCCCCCGAGTGGTGCAGGGAGATGGGGAATGGGGGTTGGGGTCAGTTCCTCACACGCTGTATCTGCTGCTCCTTCCTCCTCAGAGGGAGAACTCCTCACACTCTGCCCCTGCTCCAGCGTGGGATCCCTCTCATGGGAGACAGTCCTCCACAAACTTCTCCAGCGTGAGTCCTTCCCGCAGGATACAGGTCTTCAGAAACTGCTCCAGCATAGGTCCATCCTTTCCACGGGGTGCAGTCCTTCAGGAGCAGACTGCTCCACTGGGGGCCCCCTGTGCGGTCGCAAGCCCTGCCAGCAAACCTGCTCCAGTGTGGGCTCCTCTCTCCATCCCACAGGGTTACAGCCTCTTTTAGGCATCAACCTGCTCCACCGTGGACCTCCATGGGCTGCAGGGGGACAGCCTGCCTCACCATGATTTTCACCATGGACTGCAGGGGAATCTCTGCTCCAGTGCCTGGAGCACCTCCTCCCCCTCCTTCTGCTCTGGCCTGGGTGTCTGCAGGGCTGTTTTCTCTCACATCCTCGCACTTCTCTCTCTCTGGCTATTGTTTCCCAGCAAGGTTTTTTTTCCTTCTTAAATATATTATGACCGAGATGCTACCACCATCACTGATTGGTTTGGCCTTGGCCAGCAGCTGGTCCACCTTGGAGCCAATTGGCATTGGCTCTATCAGACACAGGGAAAGCTTCTAGCAGCTTCTCACAGAAGCTACACCCGCCACTACCAAAACCTTGCCATGCAAACCCAATACACCTACAATTTCTTGGGGAAAAAAAAAATATCCCCACCGCACTTTTGAAACTTTCTGGATTTCTTGTGCTGTGCAGTATTGCTTTCTCAGTATGTATTGGAATGATTATGTCCTCTACAGGAACCATGACATGACTGGAACATCTTCCAACTATCTGAATAATGCTTTGTCCATCTAGTTTTTTGGATAGCTGCCACAGCCGTTCATTAACAACATCTCTCTCTGACTTCTTGCTGATCCTGTTTCAGACTATTATTCCACAGGAGAACTCCATATATTTGTTTTGTTTCTTTGTGTAGAACGCCAACAGTTCTCTTCCCTTTTTTCTAAAAATCATGTATCCATTTGTCTCTCAACTCCATTCATGAAAACTATCCTATCTTGCCTTTTTCATTTGTTGCCTCATTTTTGTCAGGTATCACATCTGTTACTTGCCAGCAGTCTGCTCTTTGAATATTATTGTGTGTTTGTAGAAGCCAAAGTTCTTTGCCAGCTACAAAGCTATGTACTGACTGACAGAATATATCTTTTTCTGTCATAGCCTTTCTCTTCTGATGGAGACTATCCCATAGCTCCCTGTCCTCTTCACGTGAGTCCTCGGAGCCTTGATCTCAGCCTCTCTGAACAGTATTTTTCATACCTATGTGGTTGTGACAATGGCCATTTTTAAAATATGTGCATATTCTAACCAAGCTAAATAAATTATTTTACTCCTCTTAGTGAAAATAAACCCATTTACAAAATCTATTTTCTTCTTGCCAACCCTCCTGCAAATAGAAATTTTATTTTCTCCCACTGTTCCCTTTAAGGAACTGAGTGGCCCCTTTCACGTAACTGGAGACTTCTCTGACTGGAAATAATTTTATGAAAGTTACTTTTGAGGAACAATGAGTTGCTTCTTAATGTACACTGTTTATATGCCAGTCTTGCAGACAAAATTACATCTTCGATATTTCAGAGATTGTTGCTTCAATTCAAGGTTCCTAAAATGTAATGGCTGTTCTTCCTTGGAATCTTTTACCTTATTACATCTTGCATAACAGTATGAAATGCGTAGCTTATTTCCTGACATGTGAAGCTTGGCCTAGAAGTTTGGATTAAAAGGTAACTGAGTTTTGGGCCTAATGAATGTTAAGGGCCAGGTTTTTGTGATTCATATTGGCCCAGACTTCTGTTTGATGTTGGTAGAAGCTTAGTGAGATAAAGGACAGGAATTTTAGACCTGGTGCTGCTTAGCCATCTGCATTTGAATATTTTCCTTTAAATAAGAGGCCTTTCAATCTGTTTAGGAAGCAGAATAACTGAACTGAACTTCTCTGCCTATGGAGCTTTGAATTCTCTGCATTTAGGAAAATGCCTGGTTCTTTATCAGCTGAAGTAAAAACTTGGTTTCCTATAATTAGGAAACAGCTTCAGAGTTTTAGTTCTTGATCCTAAGTGGATGGTCTAAAAGGAGATAAAAGGAAAGAAAGTAGGAAGTCTTTTAAACTAAATTTTTAATTGGAAAGAGGAGAATATTCAAGCACTCTGTCCTCATTCTGCAATCACTGAATTTTGCTCAAGCTTTTGTGAGATGACTTAGGAATGGGGATGTTTCTTGAAATTGATTAAAAATAAGAAAATAAGATATCAAAATAATTATTTCAAGAATTCCACTTATTATTAGCCTGGTTTTGGTTTTTTTTTTTCGTTAGGGAAAATGAGGGATAACCATGCTACACTCTGAATTTGTACTTCTGTATCTGGGACTGGGATTTGTCTTGCTGTCTTTAAGCAGAAAATGTCCACTACTTCATTTAACCAGCTGTACAGAAACATTCTGGTGGTCTCCAAACACTGATTTATATTCAAGCTACACAACATTTCCACTACAAGCTTTGAAAAAAACCTACTTCTTTTCATATTCTTACACTCAGCTGTGAACTGAACCAGATAACCCCTAGAGAAGGGACATCATTTCTTCAATCATGCTACAAGAACCAGCGAGGCTTCCTCATTGTTCACTTACAAATACTGTGAGAAAGAAATATCTGTGAAAAGAAACCTGAAATCCACAGATTTGCAAATGAGAAGTGAGTGCCAGGACTGATGTACGTGTAGGAGTTGAGGCATGAGTCTACTGCTCAGGAGATTCCCAGGAATTTTTGTCTACCAAAAAAATAAGTCATCAGCATTTTCTTATAGTGTGCAATGGTTTGGGGTTTTGTGTGTGGGTTTTGATGTGTTTGGTGGGTTTTTTGGGGGGGTGTTTGTTTGTTTGTGTGTTTTAATTCTAGATTATTTCAGACAAGCAAGCTGCTTCCTCTAATATCTGTCATGTTTTTCCTTATAGTTGACTTAGCTTTTCCCAGAAATAAGGCAAGGTTGATCCTGTTTATTTAGAGCACTGCTATTTGTTGCAAACTGTCCTAGAAGCTGTAGGTCATCCTTGCAGTCAGTCACAAAAGTGAAATCTAACAGATCTGGTACCCATTAGTGAGCGTATAATAACCGGTCTTTAACAAATAGGTTTTTAATGAATAAAACCTGTTTGCTTTTACAGGCTAGGTAGTTTGTGGAGCTTGTTCTTTGTCCTAAGAAATTAAAGATTATTTAATATGTAATTCTACTGTTTAATTTTTTGGGAGAACACCTGAGTTTTGCGCGTTTGTGAAGCTTTCATACTATGTATGCAAAGTTAAAACTTGATTTGATATCACAGTTTATAGAAGTGATAACTGTCAAGACGTCAGTTACGTACAGTATAGCTAGTGGGACTGTACATTTCACAAGATAGTCTTGTGAATGCATCTTGTAATGCTATATGTAAGTCCTGTGACAGCATAATATTTAGAAAAAAAATTTTTTTTTTTTTAAAGTAATCATTATGGTGAAAGTTGGAAGCAAGTAGGCTTCTGTGTTCCATGAATAGAAATAATTCCCAGGTATCCAGGAAGTGAGGAAAAAATGTGCCGTGTTCAAGTAAAAAATGCCTTTATATGTTAATTTATTAGATTGGAAAGTTTCCAGAAGCTCATAATGGTATCTTGCTTCTCTATAATGAGAAAGTTTTGTTACATCATTAGTGAGGTTTGGTTATTTTGATATGAAGTTATTGTCCACCTATGGAATTTTAATAAAATATGTCTAAGATCACATAATCATAATGATACATATAGAAATTATTTGGATGTATGAGATATATGAGTGAATTAATTATTCAGTGGTGAAAGGCACTTAATGTGTTGTAAAGTGTATGAATAAGTAAGTTAGATAATATAGCTTGTAAGAGGTAGATTTAAGAAATAGAGATTTGGACTTTTTTCCCCAGAATGATGCCTTTCTACCTTTTTTCTTTCTTTTTTTTTTTTTTTTTAAACATTTTCATTATAATATTTCTTAGCCTGTGATTTGAAATTCATTGTTAACGATTTGACTGGTCAGTGTCGCACTTACTGAAAATTATAGTAATTATTGACTATGTTTTCCCCATTATAGGGGAAGAATGGCAGTCAAAACATAGGAATTCTGAAGACATCAGTTCTCTTAAGATATTACACCTTATGCCCACACACGTGTAAACAGGATTTATGTATTGTGCTATCTGCTGATCTGTATTTTGTGAATGTTGAAGTATTCTGCACAGAATCCTGGATCCATTGAAGTCATCAGATAATCTAATACATGTACCAATTGGGAGCTAAGGTTTTACTATTTGAGTTTAATATACTACCAAATCTGAAAATTCAGTCCTTCCTACAAGATCTACTCTTTGATCTTAAGCTTTGAGAGGTGAGTTTAGGATGGCTTGAGATCTAAATGTGTTTTTAGAGTGTTATAAACTTTGTGAAAATCAAAGATTAAAGTAGACAGAATAGCTACTTGCATTTTAAAAATTGGCTTCAGTTTTTGAAATGCAGGTTTCTGTTAGCTTATTCTGGTTCTTTGGATTTTTTGGTTTTGGTGTGGGTTTTTTGGTTTGGTTTTTTTTGTTTGTTTGTTTGTTTGGTTTTGGTTTTTTTAATTGAATGAGGAGTAGAACTCCAGTCTTAATATAGAAAGTGAAGATCCAGGAACCAAGAGTGTGAACTAGGAAGAAGAGAACTATCTTATTTTCTGGCAAATGTTATCTAGCTGGCACTCTGTCTGGAAAGCTGAAAAGCATTGCAGTCATCATATTACAGAGTAAAGGTTTATACTGAAACTTGTATTTTATTGTTGAATACTGTGGTTATGCCAGGGAGGCATGTGATATGATGTGACTTAGTGAAGGGCTAAATTGTCTGGACATGTTATAGCTGGAGACAGGATGGCTGATTGGAACAACCAGCAGGGAAGCAGACAGAGGAGAAAGCATTAGACCCCACTATGCCAATCACAACTGATAGGGTAAAAATCTCAGTTAGGTCTACTGGGAAGTCTTTGCATTTCTGAAGAGTGTGAGGAAAACTTTTCAGCTTGAATGCTAGAAAACAGAATGTTTTTTCAGGAATTATGTTAGGAAGGGTTAAGATAAATTATCTGATACAAATGTATAATTTTTCATAATGCTCTAAGCAGACAAAAAATGCAGGAATTTTCAATTTATACTGAATGCAGACACATCTTGTGGTGCTCTCAATCATGCTGATATCTGAACGATGAATTGTAATGGAACTTACATAAACATCAGTATGAGACTATATTGAATTACGAAAGCAAAGTCCAAAATATGTCTCCGAAGGGCAGTTAATCTTCTTCTATATTAAAGTAGATATTCTTTCCTCCTTCTGATGGAGAAAACTAAACTAAGAATATTTCCAAAACTGCATCCAAGGTTTTGTCTGCCTTCATGTGCCTCCTCATCTTTTTTCTTTAGCTTGAGGCAAAGGAGGAAGAGGGCTTGAATCCTCATGTTATAGTACTTGTGTGCGTGTTTGAGGCTTTGTTTATTTGTTTTTAAATAACAGAACTGAAGAATCACTGAGGAAACCCAATTGAAACTGTTAATGAGAAGTGACTGTCTTAGGAACATGAGCAGGAACAGCTGTGAGACTGAATGAGTATGAGAGCTTGGATACAGAGAGAATAAAGCATTTCCTCGTTCCTACAGCACAACAGAGTGAGACATATTTGGTCAAAATGAAGTCCAGTTCTATTGTAATCTTGGCTTCATAGACAGATAATAAAAGGGCAGTCCTTAGTTCAGTTTGCAAACTACTCAAGGCCAGAGAAATAATTGAAGCGTGTGCACAAAAATAGGAACTGGGCAATGAAAAGAAAGCAGACATACTGCTGCAGAATATGAAATCTCATATGAAAAGTATTATGTATTTCTAAGGCATTAGACAGACAAAACCTGATAGTATGTATAGAACAGAATGCATGTGAGGGTAAAATAGTGTTGTTAAAAGAAAATCCCTCTTGAAGCGATGTTTGTGGTTTGTTTTGGTTTGGTTTGGTTTTTTGTGTGTGTGTTAGATCCTCAACAGCAACCTTAGTTACAGACATCTCTGTAGCATGAGTCAGCCTCTCATAATTGTAATTCCTGTTTTTTAAGTTTTCATAAGACTTTCTGTTATTTCTGAAAGAATCTGCTGCCAACTTACAGTATCCAGATGCCTTTCAAGTTGCAGGAGAAACAAACATGAAAAAGGAACCTCTACATATCTTTTCATGAGAAAACATGAGTCTATTTAGTTAAACTTTTAAGCTATCATTCATATACTTGTTTTGTACAAGTACTGCAGAATTTGTTGATAGTATTTGCATTGCTTTCAAAGAATGAACTTGTCTCTTTAAAACTGCAGATTGGAAAGTCTACTTCTGTTCAGTGTAGTGTTGTTGAAAGTTCTGTGAATTTCTATGAAATTAGTTTCATTTTGCAGCTTCTAAACAACTCATAATTCAAGGAAGTTTGTCTGGTTTGGGAGTTCATGCTAAGTTTCTCATGACACTATTGTCAAGCTCTAGGGATTGATCCAGCTGGCATTAGGCCTTCAAAGTCTCACTTAGAAGGACCAGGAGGTATAAAAACAGCCTATGGTCTTGCAGAATAAAAATCACTTAGCTTTAGAAGAGATTTAATAGCAAACAACATTGTCTAATTACAAATCACATGGGACCATCAGTGTTAAGAATCAATGAGATATGATTGTGGGGAAGAGGAGTTGCTGTCAGTCTTAGAAAAAAGAGCACAGTGGATTCAACTTGATTTCCATAAGGATAAAAGCTAATAATTAATAGGTAATATGATTAAAGGCTAATCACCATAAATGCAAATATACAATAAGTGGAGGAATGCTGTATATTAATAAGTGCAAGCAGAGCAGCTCTACTCTGCTTGTTGTAGGGTTTTCAGAAGACAACTGGCCTATTGTCCTGGGTGTGAAATCCACTAAGTTGGGTCATAGGGAGAGGGAGGGGAGTTGATTCAAGAATACCTTCAAGACTGAAGGGTGTTTAAATGCCTAAAGGAATATGGGACTGATGATGGGATGCAGAAAGAAAGCCATTTTGTGTTTGTATAATAAATATTGTAGAATGTTTTAAGGGGACTGTAGGACTGTGAGAGACTTAATATGAGATGTTTAGAAAAGGACCGATGGTGGAGAAAGGGAGGAATCAGAGTGAACTGAGGGAACAAGCATGGGAAAAGGGAGAGAAAGAAGAGGCAGAGCAGGGAGGTGAAAGGAGTTCAGTGTAAACAGCCTTCAGGTTAATAAGTTTGTCTGGCTAAGCACTGCATCTGATCACCAGAGTCTGTCATATCTGCATGTTAAATTTCCTCAGTGAGTGTCCTGTCTGTTGTTTGTGTATGTGTATTGAGACCTAAGTGTCAGTAACTGAAAAGAGTGTGAATGTTTCCCTAGGGAACTACAGTGCTGCATGTATGTGTACTAGCAAGTGGGAAGACGGGAGGATCTGGGGCTAGTTACTGGGTAAATTTAGTTTCTAAGGCCACCAAGAGAGAGAGAGAGAGTTGACTAGCAGCATCCACCCTGATCTGTAGAGGAAAAGCATGGTTAAGCATCTGTGCCATTCGTTTTTGAGTTGGGGGGGGGGGGGGGTGGATGGATGGATATATATGTTTAGCTGCACAAATTGATGTTATTGCTACAACCTTTACACTCATAAAACAGACAGTATTGGCAATTAGTAGTAGTAAAAAGTAACTGGAAATACAGGAGGGAATAAACAACAAGAAGTACGGATTGCCACAGTTGGTTAAACGTAGGTGAATTTAATAGATAATGAATATATGTGTGTTGAATGATAGTAAACCTCCTGATATGGGCTTCTTTACAGTGATAGTGATACAACTCTATCCACTTTAGAAGGGCTTCAGTTCAGTTATAATCTGTACAAAGAAGACTGGAAGCTTTCATTGGTTCTCTTTTTTTCTACTAAAGCTTTCTTATTTCTCATGCTTCTAGAAAACTCTCAGTGATTTCAGTCAATTTAGAAAAGGGACTTTATCAGTGTAAAACTTTATCCTCCAGATCAATTTGGCCAGGTGGGTCATGTGTAAGGTCAGTGATTTTGAAATTTTTTATTTCCTCACTTTGTTACAGATTTTGCTTCAGGAAAGGTTATGTGCTCAACCTGACATGTGATAACAGAATCAGTCTCATATTCTAGCTCCTTTCAAGTGATAGAGAACTTCTGGATGCATAGTGGGTTTGTCCCATGGCAAGGACACACATGGAATTGTAAATCTGCTTCCAAACCATTTCTACACCTCAAACCTGTTCATGGTTAGTGAAAAAAACCCAGATGTTTAAATTCCTGGTGTATGAAACTGAGAAAGTAGGTACGTTATCTTCAGATGTCTAAAAAGCCAATAGAACATTAACTTAATTTTTTGCAATTTTTCTGTTTTTATAGTTTTAGTTATATCTTCACTCAAAGTCTATGTCGGGTGAACTGCAGTCCAGGGAGAGTACTCGTACTGCAGAGTAAAACTTCTGTTTCAGTGAATGTTCATGCTAATGGATGACAACAGAAGTTAATAGCTGAAAAAAATGTTCAATGTGTCCAACTGAAGTTAAAGCAATACCTCACTTACGCTTAGTTTTCTTTCTGAGTGAAGGAAGCTTACATGAAAGACAAATTTGTTGTATCAACAGTAAGTAGATTAGAAGGAGAAAACAGGGGTTTATTTCCCTATTCTGTAACCTATAAAGTTTCTGGCTTACTGTGAGCTAGTGTACTGTTAAACAGGAACTCTGAAGAACAAGGTGTTGAAGCCCCAGAACTGAATGGCCACTGCCAGTATTTGTCCTCAAACAAATAGCAAATACTTTTTTTGAAGTGTTCTGAACTGTGCCCACAGTCCTGCACAAAAAGCAATGCAGAAATGCTTTCTGATTTCCTACAGATAACAGATGGTGTGGAAGAAGTCTGTCATACATAATATTCAGCTGCCAAATCTCTTCTTATAAAAGGATTGAATAAATATCCAGTGCAGATGATATTTTATGAAACAGATAATCTCTCCAAAATAGAATTTTTTAGAGCTTTCCTTTTCCTGTAAGTATATAAATGTAAACTAAGAAAAAAAAAGTTTTTACTTTTTTATGCAGAGTGATAGTATGAGCTCTTTTTTGAAGCATTTTTATTTTTTTCTTTAAATTGAAGGGAAAATATGATGCAGATTTAGATGTAGCATTGGAACATTTGAGTTCCATATAGTTCCTTTCATTAATGACCACTTATTTTTTGATCTCAGAGAACATTGTTTGGCTTGTTTTTTGTTTGTTTGTTTGTTTGTTTCCTTAGTAGATTCTTATTAACTTCAATATTTTTTAATGGAGGTTAAGAAGCTCAGCAGGACAGATTACTCCAACTGGAGAACTATGGTGCTGCCGTGGTTCATGGCATATAGTGTTTCTTCGGGCTTAAGTTGGTTTGGGGGTTTTTGTTGTTGTTGTTTTTCCAAATAAATGAAGAATAATTTTGGCACAAATTATTAATAGCAATTAGTCATCTAATACTATTTTGTTGTATTGGTTCAGAATTGTCATTCTGATTGATGTGATCAAGGTCTATACTGCGGTGAGAATGATAGATGATGTTTTCTAACTTGAGTCTGTAGCCAGAGAAGGTGTTGAATACAGTCGTAAAATGCTTGACAAATCTTTAATATTTGACAATTAAAATATCCTTTACCAACTGTATTTAGCACAGTGAGCATCCTGTCCTGTTGAGCAAGCTGTGGTTTTACGGTAAAAAGACAAGTTTCAGTACTATTTAAGCACTCGATCAGCTTCAAGATCAATCAGTCTTTTTTTTTGCCCACAGGTTTCCTGATATGGAATTATCTGACAACAAAGGGTGGCTTTTCCAGTACTGTCTTAGCACTTCTCTTCTTTGAAGTGAAGATTGCAAGTCTTTGAGATTGAATTTAATACTTGCTGCTATTACCAGTTTTCCAGTGATTTGTCTGAATCGCCTCTTCTTATTCCTATTCAGATAACCAGGCTTATTCCAGTATATTATAGAATGGTGGACTTCTGTGCTTGTTTCTTGGCTAACTTCAACTTTAGGTCTAGTGGTTTATGTGGCTGAGCTTTGTGAAGGCAAAATTCCTAATCCTGTAGCTATCACTTCAGTCTCATAGATACAAAAGGAAAAAGTATTTTTCTGTCAGGTTCTGAGTCAGTAAGCTGAAAGACTTAATCATGCTGGACAAGAAGCAGGAATACTCCTTTGATTTAAATTGAGGAACTGTTTGGTGAAACTTGGGGACTGATCTTTAATAATTATTCCACATCTACAGCTAAACTCAAAGTCAGTTGGAGACTCAAATGTCTAAAAACTAAGATTTATCTTGTCCAGAAGTTAACTGTAACATTTCGAAAAATCATAAAATCTTAGATACGGTGCTTTCTCGCATCTTGATGGAATATTTGTCACTGATATAAGCTTGTTTGTTAAATCTACCTCATGAATCTCTGTGTGTCATTGGCAGTCCCAACAGAGCATAATTGGCACTGAGGAAATAAACAAATACTTACAGCTAATAATAGCACTGCCAAAATCTGATCCTGCTTAACTGAGGATATCCAATGTGAACACAGCTGGTTGCCGTAGATAGTACAGCATACATTCCAAAAAGCTACAGAAGCAAAAGGTGTGAAAAGCTTTTTACAGTTCTGGTTTGCATATTGTACAGAGAATAACTGCAGGATGTGATTAGTGAAAAGGAACTACCCATTCTTAAAAGAGCAATCATTTTCCCACAAGAGTCAGAAAGCTGTATCACGGCATGTGATGCATTATCAGTTTTTCAAAACTCCTGTAGTGAAATTATCTTAATGTTCTTATTCTGTGGGGTTTTTTATACTTCTTGCTATGGTGTGTGCATTCAAATGTACTCTCTTGTGAGCTGGATGACAAAACACATCTTTTTAATTCTGGACTAAATTATAATGCTCTTGAAGGTTAAAATCACATCTTTGTGCCTAGAGAAGCCACATCTTAGACTGTCACTTTAACTGAAGTCTCCTATAATTTTTCATTGCAAGTTTGTGCTTTAGGAAGATATAGGTAGCAGACAGGTAGTCTGTGTTGTTCTATGTTTGTCCCTTGAGTGTCCCCTGTCACAGTTTCACAGACTTCTGCACACTTTATTTTCCTTTTGCAGATTTAAGACCTAGATTTTGGTATTTTCAATGAGCTCCATTAGTACTTCCACTGAAGCCAGTGGAGCTTCCAAATTAAGTAAAATAGCTCTTCTCTAACAAAGGGGATTAGAATTTGACCCTGTGGGAGCAAAACCAAACAATAGTACTGTCAAATGTGGTAGGGATTTTTTGTGTGTGTGTTTGGGGTTTTTTTAGAAAATGACAATGAAGCTTTTTTTTTATGTAAAAGGGAACACAGATTATTGTATTAAAAACACGGATTTTGATTTTTTTTCTAAGTAGTCTTTCTCACTTTTTAATATTTTATTGAGTAAACCTACTTTGAGTGAGTGAGGGCTGAGAAGTAGGGATTTGCTAACTTCTTTTGAAGGATGGAGTAGGGAGGTTGTACAGAGCTATTTAAATTATTCAAATTTCCAAATAAAATGCCGGCAATAATTCAGTCATAACTACTTGATCAATAACTGGAAAGGAGGGAGAGACTCTTTGTCTTTCATTTAATATGTTACCTTTCATCTGCATAGATATAGGTAAAATAAAGTGGAAATCATAGGGGTATAGAAATCTTCATCTAATCAAAGTATGTTACTGTCATTTTTTTATTAAAATCACAACTTCCAAAGTGCTAGTGAAATCTGTAAAACTGGTGGAACAACTACTAAGCTTTAGTCATTTAGTGTGTGGGGGGTTAGCATTAAGAAAAGAATGTTTATAGATGGATTCAATGAAAATATGAATAAAAACCCCATTATTTACATGGACACATATGAGAGAGCAAGGAAACGTGCAGTGTCTTATTACTTAATAGAGCACATACATACATTCTTCAGTCAACATACAGAGGAAAAATAGGTTTTAGAGACTTTACTCACAATTGTGGTAAAACCATACCTTTTGAAAGGCTTTGGTATGGCCAGTTTGCAAGAACCTGTGAGATATTGACAAGTTAGAATAATGCAAACTTCATTCTTACTCCTCAAGGCCTGACTTGGAATTTTCCTTTTAGCTTGCCATCACTCACTCTGTTTGTTGGTTTTTAAAGTTTTCTAGAGAAATAAAATATGTCTGTGTTGTAGCGCTCCAGAAATTCAATTTTGCATGGATTATTTTTTTTTAAGCTTAGCAAGACTGCTGTAGATTTGAATGAGTGCAGTATTCTTACAAAAAGAGAAAGGAGATGGCAGTAATTTGAAGGGAATTAACCCTTGACACTGAGCAGTGCATGCGCAGCAGTAGCCAAAACACTGGTGTGTTATCAGTGCTGGCTTTGTCACAAATACAAAACACAACAGCATATAGGCTGCTATGAAGAAAACTAATTGTGTCCCCAGTACACTGCCCTGAGATGAGAATGCTCTGCCACTTCTAATTCATACCTTATTTCTTGATCAGCTAATGCAGAAGGAGAGGGAGACAAAGAGAAACTCCTTAACAGTGATTCCTGAAACCTGAATTGCTCTCTGAAGTTGAGTGATTCCCACCTTTAAAATTTGAGGCATCAGTATGATACCTTTGGACTAGGCTAATGAGGTTGTTATGCCAAATTGACCTGAGGTTTAAAATAGCAAACAGAAAAAAGCAACTTCAAAAGCATTGACTGGTTTTCCAGTACTTCTAGAAGGATATTGTGGAGTTAAGTATTTTGCCTGTAGAGAAGATGATGAGGCTCAAAAAAAGCTAAACATATAACCACCCAACAACCATCTTGTTACAGTGGAGAAGCTGATGTCTCAGCACAATGTCAAAGTGAAACACCAGAATATCTCTCGAGACTGTAACTGACAGTTGTTGGGTTTTAGCTACTTGTATTTTGTTACAGTTATTTGTTCTAGCTCTTTTTTGTTTGCTTGCTTGCTTGCTTTTATTATGCTATTAACTACTTGTTGTTATAAATAGGATGATCTTACCACATTTATGTAGAAGATTATATGAAAACATATTTTTAAGTGCTAGTCATGGATTTAGAGTCTGCCTTCTGAATAATTTGATCCCTTAATGCTGAAGAAATATTGATGAATACACCTGACTTTCCATTTTAAAATAATTTTCTCCTTTATAATCTAACTTTTATCTTAGCTGAATCAAAAGTCAGACCTGTTATAGACTTCTTCCAAATATGAAAGAACTTACTCATACATTTCCTACTATTCCTGTTTTGTTTTGAGGATGAGGATGCTGTGGACCAAAATTGTTTGGAAAAAATAACCCCAAAAACCTACAAGCACAAGGTCATATATAAATTTTCCATTGCATTACTGCTGACAGTACTTCATGACTCTGACTAAATACACCACTGAAGTCTGATTCAATCCTGTTTCTAAATAATACACTACACGGTAAAGCAATACTAGTTAATTGTTACAACAATTATTTTAATTGTCATCTCTTTTTTTTGTTGTTGTTTTTATGACTTGGTTGTCTGTAAAAAGCTAGTTCGAATTTGTTGTAAATCAGGTTAATTTCAGAGAGATTTCTGTATCTTTTTAACTGAGCTTTATCTAGGGTTTTCATGTCAGAGAACATGCTGTCTAGACTTATTCAAAGTACATAAGCATGTGTGTAAATATATATATGTATAAATGATCTTATCAGAGTTAAGTGAAGCAGGTCCTGAGACAGAAACTTCACCAAGACTCTGCAAAGTTCAGTAGTGTCTGAGAGGTAGGGCCTTTTCTGATATGTCATTGACATCAGTATTGGGTGTCAAAACAAATTATCTGCATGTTTACTTCCTTTGTTAACTTTGTATCACTGCTGCTTTGTGTGTACAATAACTATTCTGAATCCATGTTTTCAGATTTGATAAACAGGAAAAGTGTTCTCATTTAGTGGGCTCAATAATATGCTCTTCCTGTAGGTGCATCATGCTGTTGCATAAATCAGTGTATTTAGGGAAGATTCGTTATGATCTTACATGCCATTGAGCCACAGAGAAAATATTCATATCCCATTTGCAGATAACAATTTTTTTTCCTGAACTTTTCATTGGTATTTTAGCAGATATTTATTACAGATTTTGGAACAAAGAATTTGTCACAGACAATTCTTTTCATGTTATGTTCCACTGACGCAAGTGTATTGAATATGGAGTCAATCATCAGTGCCGTCGTCTTATTTTGAACTTCCACAGACAGCCTAAATACAGAAAAATGCACTTCAGATTTCTAAATCTCATTCAAGGAAAACAAACTTACAGTCACAAGTTTCCTGACAGTACAGTAGGTCTAACTGCACCATTAGCTTATTCGCCATGAAGAAACTAAAATTTAAACAAGATTTTTTCATGAATATGTAAGATACTTTTATAAGTGTATCCACACTGCAGCCTGCGGAGAGCCCACAATGGAGTAGGTTTATCCTGAAAGACTGCAGCCCACAGGAAGACCCCACACTGGATAAGGGGAAAGGTGTCAGGAGGAAGGAGCAGCAGAGAGGAGCTGTTGTGGACTGACAACAGCCCCCCATTCCCCATCCACCTGTGCCACTCAGGGAGGAGGTAGAGGAGTCAGGAAGGAGTGAAGTTGGGCCTGGGAAGAAGGGGGAATTGGGGATGGTATTTTAGTTCTTGTCTTTGTTTCTCACTATCCAAACCTATTTTAATTGGTAATAAATTAATTTTCCCCAGGTCAATTCTGTTTTGCTTGTGGCAGTAATTGGCAAGTTATCTCTCCATCTTTAACTTGATCATGAGCCTTTTCATCTTATTCCTTTTCTTCACACCCTCCACCTCACTCCTCACCCTGCAGTTATGTTAAGACTGAGGACTGAGAGAAAGTTGTCTGGCGCTTCATTCAAAGCATGTAGGACTTAAATCTTGACCTACATCATCTAATGTATTATGATAAACAGTAGTTCAATGCTGTACTTCATGTCCAATTGGAATGGCACTTGTTGATGCTTGTGACCCTTGTCGATTTCTCCTGCCCCCTTCAAACTCATCTTTTCTGCAGTTGAAGACTGCAATTATGTTTCATGTGCACAAATGCTGGCACGCACAAATGCTGGCACACACATATTCTGTGCCTTCTGTTCTCTAGGCTAAACAAAACCCATACTCCTCCTTAGTATCCAGACCTGACAATCTATGTGATCCTTCTCTGAATTCTCTTCGGTTAGTCAACATTTCTATTGTAATGGGGACCCACAAATGAACACTGTTGCAGATACAGTTTTGTAAGTAGTCCTGAACAGAGGAGAATAGTATTTGCCTCAACCTGATATTCATGGGCTTGTTCATGGTGCCCTTTGTATGCTTAATCTTTGTTGCTGGATGAGGGAGTTACAAAGTCATGTTTGATAGGCCATCAGAACTAGAAGTTGTCTTCTGGAAAGCTTCTGACTAGGTTATTTTTTCCCCAGTTTAAACTAATGCATGGGGTTATTCTGATCCAAGTTGCAGGTCTTTGCCTTTGAACTTCATGAGGTTCTTCTTGGTCCATTTCTCCACCTTGAGTCCCTTGTGAAGAATAGCTCTGCCCTCCAGTCCATGGACTGCCTCCTGTTTACAAGCCTAATGAGGGCTTATATAATCTCTTTAATCATGTCACTGACATAGGAATTAAACTGTATTTGTCCTATTATTGACACTGAGGAAAACCTGATTCTCATTTTGACCAAAGTACTGGTTGTTAGTCCAGCAAGGTTTTCCTCTGCTTTGTAGCCCATCCATCCAGTCTGTCTTTCCATGATGCGGCTATTTCTTGGAACACTTCTTTGAAAGCCTTATTCTGAAGTTAAGGTAAGCAACATTCACTGTTTTCTTCCCATTCACAGCATCAGGCCTGTCATCGCAGACAGAGGAGGCTGGGGACTGAGGTGCATCTCACTGGCCTGTAGCTTGCTGGTGATTCTTTGTTCTCCTTTCTGAAGTTGGGCAAGGAACTAGTTTCCAGTCATTGAGGATGTAGTCGATGTGAATGGGATAGCCTTTCAG
The DNA here is from genome assembly GCF_000687185.1 of Egretta garzetta. Classification (NCBI taxonomy): domain Eukaryota; kingdom Metazoa; phylum Chordata; class Aves; order Pelecaniformes; family Ardeidae; genus Egretta; species Egretta garzetta. The sequence goes on along the minus strand of NW_009260394.1, from coordinate 146,793 downwards.
ATGTGACATCAGCCAGCTGTGTCAGCATCCTCGGCAGTAGGTACATGTCAGAATTCTCCTTTGCTGTGGCTTTAACCTGCGTGCCTGAAGCTCTCCACTAGGTGTGGAGGTGAGAGAGCAGAACTAGTTTGTGATGACTGAGGCAAGGAAGACTCTGAGTGCCCACCTCTGCCTTTGTGTCCTTCACCCCTGGGCTTCTGCAGGTATGTGTTTCCTCTAGTCTCCTTGGTGGCTCACATGCCTGAGGAAGCCCTTTGTGTTGCCAGCTGTGGAATTTGCCATTTTCAAATTGACCCAAGCTGTGGCCTTATTAATTCCACTTTTGCAAGTAAGACAGTGGTGCTGTGTTTCCTCCAGGGCTTCTGTTTTGTGCTTGAGCACTGTTGCTAATTCCTGTGCAGCCTGTGAATTCATGCCATGGCTTCTTCTTCTCTTGCACCTTGGGGTAGGTCAGTTGGTGGTGCTTTGAAGAGGTTGTTCTTTGGGTTGACCAGCTCCTCAGGGCCTCTTTGTCCTTTGGAACAGACCTGCACAGAATCCAACTTTCCAGCCCCTGGGCAGGCTGAAGTGTGCTATCTCAAAGCCCAGAGTCTGTCTTCTGCTGCTGCCCTTTCTTACTCATCTCTTAACCTGTACCCGCGCCTGGTCCCTGCAGCCAGGTGGTGAGTAGCTTCTGGCTGTGGGGCACCTCCTGTCTGCCAAGTAGGTGCAGAATGGAGCATGCGGGTAGCACAGTGGATAGCAGTGTCTAACTGGAGCCATGTTCTTCTTGATGCCAGTCAACAAGTTAGGTCACCAAAAGCATCAGTTATTCTGTGTTTTTGATTTATTGGACAGTATGTTCCTTTGTAAATGGCTCAAGATGTCATTGATTGTAAAAATATACAACAAAAACTCTGTGTAGAACTTCTAACACTTGTGTATTTCAGACACAGAAGTAACATGAATAATTTTTGTTTGTTTGATGGTTATGTGAGTATTGGAACCCCCCCCCCCCCCCCCCCCCTCCAGTTGTGGATGCTATCACTCCCAGCATCTTCTGGGCAAAGTGACTGTGGCACTATAGTTAAAATAAACACAGGTGGTGGGGAGAAATCTTGTTGCTTTCACATCTCTTGACAGTTTCATCTGCACCTGAGTATCAAACTTTCAGGAAATTTCGTTCATACAGTTCCAGATTCTATTTTCTGTGTTCATCTTCAATAGTCTTACACTTTTTTTTTTATAAAATCAGTTTTCCTAGAATTGTTTTTTATATAAGGAGTTAGATTAGGTGTGGGGTTGTGTTTGGGTTTTGTTTGTTTGCTTGTTTTTAAACTCAAATGAAAGAGAAAGTCCTTGCCTTGAGGGAAAATAAAAATAATGAAACTAACATGCTTAGAAGATTCAGTTATCTACATAAGGGGAGAACAGACTTTAACACTGTCATATAAGTACAACCCATGTAGTATATGTAGAGGGATTACGTGTGCCATCCCTCCAGGTGTCTTGCCTAATATTTGATAGTGTACCCAGATGAAAATTGCTAGTGCCTTTACAATGAGAGAAAACAGGAGTCAGAGAAAGCTAAAATCCTGTTAACAGCTATGCTGTTCTTTGAGAGACACCCTGAAGCTAAAAAAGGAAAGTTGAACATATTTAGCAAAATAAAAACTCACACTAAAAATAACATGAAACTGGCTTACACTATATCCTACTGATACAATTCAGTTAAGACATATTTTTGATGATATAACCTTTAATATGGTCTGTTTAAGGTATTCTAATCTTTTAGTACTTTATACCAGAATTATGTCAAATGAGACTCAGACTGCTTCCTCCTTCTCCTTCTGTATGTCCTTGTGTATATATTAAAACACTGAAACATATGAAATGCAGCATTATTTTCTGATACCAAGTTTGCTTTTTTTTTTTCCTTGGCTATTTCTGCATTATTGATTATTTATTTTTAAAGCAGCTTTTGGACTGTGAGAGATCCACAAGGTCTTCACATTTTCTGAAAAGGTAGTATAAAATGTGTGGTTTCTTTGTGAGAAGGGATCTTTGTGGCACATGAGAGAGATCAGATTGGTAATAACAAACATTCTCTAATGACAGTGTTGTTTTGTGGTCACCCTTGGCTCCAGACATAGTTGTAAACCTCGGCCACATTTTTACTTCGTGTCAGTCTTAAACCTTGTTTTTTCTTGTTCTTGTATTGCCAGCTATGGGTTGTCAGACACAAATGAGAATACTTTACCTGAATAATAAGTTTCTTGTTACAGTTCTGTACGACATAACCCTTGCAACACCATTGTTGCTGTGAAAAGTTAATGTTGCCTCTGTTTGCTTTCATTGTCCATTCTAGTCCTTGTAACTCTAAGAATAAGAAAGGTAGATTTTTTGTATGGGTGAAGAAATATTTTGTGAACTTCTGCATCAGCAGTAAATCTCCCAGCAAGATGTGGGGTTCCAGACCATCTGAAGGTGGATTCCAACATGTGCAGCCTGAGTGATTCTGGTGAAAATCAGAGTTTGTCAAGGCAGCACTCCGCAGGTATTTATAGTCTCGGTTGAATCTGCCTTGGTGGTTTTGTTAACAGTGTTAGCAAGATAAACTGCAAGGATATGCTTTCAAAACAAAACTACTTTTTAAATCATGCCTACCACTGTGATTTAATTACTGATGCTAATAATGGATAGCCTTCACGGATTTCTTACCTTCTGTTTTAATTCTGGAAAAAAAAAAAAAAAAAATTAGAGTCCAAGTCGCCTCACTTCTCCAACTGATTTTTGTTCTCAGTATTTAAAAGTGCAATCATCCTCCCTTTCTTGACCTCAAGAAATCTGACTGGATTTAAGAAAGGGTAACACCTGTTTAAGAAAATACAAAAAGCTTCATTGAGAAAGTGAAAATTTTGAGAGTTTACAAAAGCAAAGTTACAGTGAAAAAGGGTTAAAGTGATAAGATTATTCTATTTAATTGGTTAATTTAAAATGTATATGGCTATATTGTATCTAGTAAGTAAACTTTAAATGGTCAGAGTAGAATGTCATTAAGAAAAAGAAATTAGACTAATTTCTGAATCATAAGGAAAATTAGATTATAACAGTGTTTGCTGCTGCTGTAGTACAGGTTGCTCGACATTTTCTCTATAACTTTTGGGTTCTGAGGTTTATAACTTCAGTTATCTTAAAACTTCTTGAAGTTAATATTTGCCATGCATGGTCAGATGCAAAGGCCCAAAATAATTTTGTCATGAACTAATTTTTTTCCTCATTCATGTTCCAAAATGTGTGTATCAGTATCCTGTGTATCCATATCCCATCCCTATTTCACACTTAATGGCTTTTAGAACAGATTTTACAAGAGAAGCTCTATAAGAACATTTAGTTGGAGATTTCTGTGTGTATTTTTTTGCTTTCCTTGTAGGAAATCTCTGTATCTGTAACATCAGAGATGGTTCATGGGAAGCTATTTCTTCTGATGAGGGTCTGCAATATATATATGATACTCCAAAACTTTTCTGAGTTGCTAGTAGCTTGGTTTTAATAAAGTCTTACAAAGAGTCCATTGGTCCTGTCTGTCCTTAGATTTTAGTGGACCAATTCATAGACCTTTATCCATCTGGGAATGGATTAACAATTGAAGACATTCTCAGCAGATGTTAGGATAACAAACCTATCTGCAACGAGACATGATCTACCCCAACTTATGCTGCTTGCTGGCAGATTAGTTCTTCAAAAGTCTGTGGTTTAAGTAAGTAAGTTATGATTTCATTTGGATGGATTGGAATTGAGTTCCTCTTGTGGGTTTCACTTTCCTGTAAAGGTTCCAGGGTCAAAGTCAATAGATATTCACTCATTTGGCTGTCCTACACTTGATGTAGCTGGACTCCAGCCCAAACTAATAAATTCCATATACTGCATAAGGTGACCTCCCTGAGCTTTAATGGAAAGAAAGTTTACTAATAATGGATATTTACTTTTGGAGAAGAAAACAGATGTCCTATTTTACAGAACATAATGTAGGCCATGCTCAGCAACAGTAGTTCTTTGCAAGCCCTTGAGTGGTGGACATTACTGTCCTTTTTGGGTCTTGAGTTTATTCTGCTTTTCCTAATTAAGCCACTTCTAGTTAAGTTTTTTCTTGTCTAGTAAATTTAATTTAATCTTAGGAGACAAATACACTGATTGCTGTACGTATGGATGGATGATGTGCCAGACCAGAGACTTGTGATTTTGGCAGCAGTATTAATTAAAAAGTAATGCAAGTTTCACTTACATTAAAGTCTCCACATGCTGTTTTGGCAATATAAAAGGATCTTCAAACATATTCATTGTCTTGAGGCTTCAACCTGTTAGAATACTGGAGCATGACCTTACCATAAACACAAAGCTTTTCCTCTGTGGTTTGTTGCTGGGGTCAACTAGCTAATTCTATAACAGAGCATCGTCTTGTAGGAGATCTCCCAAGGCCAGAAGAGCAGTACCCTAGAAACTGTTCCTCTTTACAGGCAACACTCTGTATATCACTTTTATGCTTCCCTGTGCTAAACTAACAAAGCTTTTCCAACCTCTTAGCAGTCACTGCAGCAATCCACTTAAATTTACATCCATCAAGGGTATGAGTAGCTGTTGTTAGGAGAGTCCTAGGTCTTCAGCAGTGGTGAAAGAGCTGGTAGGAGTGAAGAAAGCGTGCTTGCTAACTCAAGGGTGACTGTGTTCAAAGCTCCTCCCTTGGAGGTTGATTGAAAGTAACTTACAGAGTTGAAGGCATGTATGTGTACATGTACTGCTAAGATAAGCAGACAAAAGATTAGGCCCTGGCCTTGAGGGTTAGCTAAATGAATGCACTGTGAGAAACTATTGGAAGTGACATGAGACTGCTAAACATTAAAAAAAAAAAATAATACAGTGAGAATTTGAGACAGGTACTGCTACAAGGAATGACTTGATTTTAGTTACATAGGGAATAGATGAATATTGGAAATAGTTGGAGGGGAGAATTATGGGACCTTGTGAGGGCACTATCTTGCAAAACCAGCAGTAGGTAACTTTACCAGTACTGCGATGGAAAACCAAGGTGACTTAGGTAATAGTGTCAGAAATACCATATTTTAATATGGGTGAAGACAAACTGGGACCAATGTGTGGTACATTATAGTCAGGGGCAGGTTGGTTGTTTGGGAAGAGACCGTGGTGGAGAAAGAGAAAGGATGAGGGTCATGTATGTGTGTGGAGGGGGTTTGATGTACAAGCATGAGAAAATGGAGAGAAGATATAAAAGGGGCCAATCACATGTAAGCAGCTGATGGTCAGTATGTTTGGCTGACAAAGTCCCCAGCACCTGGTCACTTCAGTCTATCCTGTCTTCTTAATAAATCTTGTTCTTAACTGTTTTTCTATGTAAAGTATTGTGGGTATGTGCTGAAAGGTCTAATTGCCAGCAACTGGAGGGACTACATATGTGCGTTGTAGAAAAATCTAGCACTGGAGAAGTGGCTATGGGTCACAAGGTCTGTAGGCCCATGGCCAGCAACTGGTTTAAGTCTCCCTAGTAAATTGCAGTTCTCTCTGTGTGTATGTACATGGAATGTGCTAGCAGATGTCAATTGGACTCACTGGCAAGTGGGAGGAGACCTGCATCTGGAAAGACTCAAGGTCTGAAGCAATGACTATGTATGAGACACCCAGAGTCTGTAAAATGGTTATTAGGTGGATATGGAGTCTGTGCTGATATTTGAGACTGCTGTGGGCTAACCCCAGTAGGCAGCCAAGCCTCATGCAGCTGCTTGCTCACTCCCCTGCAGTGGGATGGGGAAGAGAATTGAAAGAGTAAAAGTGAGAAAACTCATTGGCTGAAATAAAAAAGTTTAATAATGAAAAGAAAATAAGGAATTCATTTACTACTTCTCATTGGCAGGCAAATGTTTAACCATCTCCAGGAAAGCAGGGCTCCATCATAAGTAAGAGTTACGGGAAGACAAATGCAATAACTCTGAATGTTGTCCCCCCTCTTCCTTCCCTGCAGCTTTTACTGTTGAACATGACATAATGTCAAGAAGAAATTCTTTACAATGAGGGTGGTGAAACACTGGAACAGGTTGCCCAGAGAGGTAGTGGAGGCCCCATCCCTGGAAGCATTCAAGGCCAGGTTGGATGGGGCTCTGAGCAACCTGATCTAGTTAGCGGTGTCCCTGCTCACTGCAGGGGGGTTGGACTAGATGACTTCTAGGGGTCCCTTCCAACCCAAAACATTCTATGATTCTATGATTCTATATGATATGGAATATCTCTTTAGTTGTTTGGGGTCAACTGTCCCAAATGTGTCCCCTCTTGTGCCCCACCAGCCTACTTGTTAGTGGGACAACTTGAAAAGCAGAAAAGGCCTGGATGCAGTGTAAGCACTGTTCAGCAATAACTAAAACTTCACTACGTTGTCAACATTGGTTTGGTCACAAATCCAAAACATAGCATCATACAAGATACTATGAAAAAATTTAACTCTACCCCAGCCAAAACCAATAGAGAAGCATCATGAATGTAGGTACATTTGTGAGTCAACAGAGTGAGGGGGTGTCTTTTTTCCCAAATGGATTTCAAATCTAATCAGCCAAAGAGGAAACAAAACTTGGTTGTGGTTTTGTCTTAAGTACATGTTGCTGGTGTTTAAGTTGGTGTCAGTGAGGCATTGTCTGTGTGGTTGTCTATGTCAGTATTTTGAGTGTGTTGGAACATGTCTCTTTGGAATGGGTGTCCAGTCCTGCAGCTGTCTGCAAAGAGGACAAGAGCAGCCACACCCATGGGACAGGGACAGGAGAGGCCTTCTGGGCCTGAGGCTGTGTCACATTGAACCTCAGCAGCTGGGGTAGAGGAATCATGTGGGTCCTGGAGTCCACTGGGTTCAGGTATTTTTCTTTTTTTTTCTTTGCAACACCCATAACAAGTGGCTCATTACTTTTTTTTTTTTTTTTTTTTTTTTCTTTTTCCCCTGCTTATAATCTTTACATTCAATATTCTGAAATTAGAATTTAGTATTTAGGAGAAAAAATACTACTAATGCTAGCTGTGCCTCTTTTGGGGGATGGCATATCATGGCCTAGGGGCTAAATCTATTTTGCTCAGTGTGCTAGAGCAATATTGGAATCAGTGGTTACCAGAGGTGGAAGGAACCTCTTCCTGAGCTTGTATTTACTGCTTACTTAATTTCAGTAGACCTTTGCTGTAAAGAAACCTCTTTTGTTGATCCGGTGAATTGGTGATCCAGTCTTCCTTAAATATTTATTATCTTTCAGAGAAAATTTCTGATGTTCCTTTGACACCAGCTATTGCAAAACTGGAATTTTTATTGCATATTATAAAAGAAAACTATTGCTTGCCTTACCAGTTAGTAATTGTGTATGATAAAAATCCAACTTTTTCAAACAGAACTTACTGTAGAAAATAATCAACTGTAAAAGTTAAATTCAGACCTGTTGAATTCAGAATAGTGAAAAGTAATTTTGAAGCTGTTCCAGGGGCTTTGAAAAAGGTGCTGTCAGTGCTGAAAATAATTTCAGGAGTAGAAAATCCATCAGTTGACCACTCCAGATTGTTTTACTGGGTGGTTCTCACTTCTGGGAAAGGTCCATTCAGCTGACCTGAAGCAAATCCTTTTCACATATTAAAATTTTGTTTTTACTCTCTTTCTAAGCATGTGAATAATCCTCCTTTTTTGTTACAGCTACACCAAGGCAATGGTACTTGAGTTGCAAGTTTATATTTGGGTTGGCAGTACCTTTACAAACTGCCGTAATGGCCATGTAACAACATAAATAATGTAACTGTTTCCCATCTTAGAGTTAATATCTCAGAAAGAGCCATTAGAAAGCTAATTAGTAATAGACCAAGTTAGGTAAGTAGAAAACAAAACTTCTCTGCAAGTAAAAAGGATATGATTGTTGATATGAAAGAGTTTTGAGTAGAGGAAAGAAAGAAGTCTTCTAAGGAAATAGCTATTCCAAATACCTGCAGGGGTTTGCCTTGGTTATTCTTTGCAGTTTGTCTGATTTCAGCTATGCTTCTAGACACCTTACAAACTGAGCTCTTGAGGTTTCTTTCCTTTCTTATGTTGACATGCCTTGAGGGCTTATAGTAATGGTGGTGTTTCATAGTATAAGATGGAATATGCTTTCAGAAATGAGTTAATTCAATTTAGCAAACAGTGTTTGGCTCAGATTTTGAGAATCCTCTCTTGCTCTTGTGACTTTCTGCCCTTTCTACAAAGTGTGATTGTTATGTGTTCATGCTTTTCTTTCTATATTCAAGATAATCTTAAAATAACTATTATTAGTTAAAATGTCATCTTAGTAGCCAGAGTAATCACTTTTTGCTGTCTTTATCTTCTTCAGAAAATTTGTCTGAACATCTGTGTAGTAATTTATTTGTGGTACTAATGATTTTTTTTTTTCACTCTGATGTTCTTTATATCTTGGTTTAATCACATTAACTTATGTAGTGCTATTTTAATGCTCAAGTTTTAGAGGACTAGAAGTCATACCCTTTGCACATCATGTACTTAGTAACTGGTTTGCAATTTAATGAAACCTCCTTTATTCTCTCTCCTGTGGTGGAGAACCTCTTTGGTGAAGTCTATTTCATGTTAGACAGTAGCTTCCTTAATCTGTACTGAAGAGGTATGTAACTTTTATTAAAGCTGTATTTGAAATGTAAATATCCAAAATTTTTGCTTATTCTGTAATCTCATAACAGCAACAACAAAAACCACTCATAACATACTTTTAGTATCTGTATAAAATCATACTTTCAGTCTATGTCTGAATTGTATAGAATAATAGTTTCCTTGTAGTTTACACATTGATTGTGTTTAAAAAACCACCCCAGTGATGTTCTGATGAGGCACTAAAACTTATTTGTCCTTGCAATTATTTTTATAGAAAAATTTCAAGAGCTTAACTCCAAAATTTGATTAATTTAATTTTTGAGAGTGCTGGAGCTAAATAGGAGGTCCTTACGTAAAAGGAACCGAGGCTTTGCCAAAAACAAAGACAGGTAAAGAAGCAAAAACGAGTTGAGAGATCACCAGTGGAAAACATTCCTGCATTCAGTGGGAGGCTTCAATATCTGAACCACAAAATTATAAAAAAGGACTGCTTAAAAAAAAAAAAATTGAAAGCTTTTAATCAAAAAGTGCCATGTTGCCAAAATTAACATATTCTTATGGAGTTATATGGATATATATGGAAATATATTTATCAAAGTATGTACATTTTATATGTACATATATTATGCATCTATAAACATCCAGATAACTTTAATGTATTTATATGTATTTTCTAATATTGCCAAGGAAATATTAATATTTTATCTGTGTGTACTGCACAATGATAACTATTTAACATTATTATGCATTAAACTGTGTTACATATTACACAATGGAGATGCTTTGAAGCTATCAAAATATGACAGTAGAATATAGTAATTTTGAGATTTTGCAGTGGAACTTGTTGTGGAATCACATGGAGAAAATAATACAATTGGGTTTTTAGGTTGATTCAGAGCAGATAAATTTTTAAATGTCAAGTCTTCTTCAAAATAAGTTTGAGCTTTCCAACCACAGCTAAATGAGTTTTGAGTGCTCTGATTTTATAGTCTGTGTTTGGTCTGATGGTTTATTCCCAGGTGATTTAGAGGGGGCCAGGTGTATGATTGTATTCTGTTCTGAAAGATATATGGAAGTACTTCTGAAAGAATCAACTTGCAATTGAACCAGGGAAGGTAAGAAAATGATTTTTTTCCATTAGTAATAGATTGCTTCTTTTTGCCTTGCTGATTAATCTTTACTTCTTTTGTTTGTTTTATCCCATTGAAAGTTGGTGTATTTTTGTTGTTTTGAAAGCTTTAGCTAGCAGATTAGGTTTTAAAAGGTGATACATTTGCCAGAATACTAACAAGTTGTGTGTTTTAGCATGTTAATGATAGATTGAATTATTTTCTGTGCATTAAAGACATGTTATAAAGGAGACAGAAATGTTGCAAAGTTATGCTTTTGCTCTCATGCTCATTGTGGTGTTCAGAATTTGGGTTGATGAGACTTGAATGTTAATTGCCTCTCACTAACATGAAAATGAGCAGAGTAAGCAGGAAAAGAAGTGCTACGCAATGGGTTGACTCCATAATTTGTTTCTGTATCTTTTGTTTGTAAATTTGTGTTCATCATCCATAGAGAAACTAACTTTTTAATAAGCACAGTTTCTGCTAGTTTGTTTAAATCATCTCCAATCCTTATTCGGCTCTTTTCATAGGACCTTGAATTCATAAAAAATATTTTTCTATTGGGTCTTTTCTTGATTTAGGATCTAGTTCAAGAACATCTTGAATGTTTATATTTGGTGGTATCACTTGCAGGACAAAAACAGTTAATCATGTAAAACTATGGAAAATTACTTTATACATAACTGTCAAATATCATATTAAATGTCTTGTGTATTACTTTGTAAGGCTTCTAGGTATTTAACGAAATGATAAATTCCAAGCCATTTTGAATTATCAAGGTTAGGATGCTGCATTACCTGTATAAATTGAACCTCTAAGGGAAAAGGGGAAAAAAAAAGGAGGTACTGAACAGTAGGTGGTTTTCAAACACATTTTTCCTATTATAATGAGTATGAATATGAATAAAAAAATGCCAGTTTTCTGTAAACTTTATTTATAATGTTTTTGGAGAGGGAAAAATATGCAAATATGGAAAGTAAATCTTAGAATATTTATCCTTTCCATTTACATCTTGTTTCTTTTTCTTTCTGTTACAGCAATTTGGTTTCATTTGGAAATGAGTGATACTTCTGCATCCTCCAAAGGTTTTGTACTAAGGTTTTCAAGTACACAATATTTTGGGGGTAGACACAAATTTTTCTATTACAGGGAGGTAAAATTCTCAGTCTACGGATAATCGACTAGGGTGTGACTTCCAGTATGGGAACTTTTTGGGATGACAGGTCTGAATTTAAAAGTAGTTGCATTGGTTTTACACTTTTTTTTTTTTTTTTTTAACTTTGTTGCTGGTTTCTTTAACACTTGCAGATTCTGTGGAGTGCAGCAGTATTCTTCTTATGTTCACCTCTGCAACCCTTTTTGGCAATTTTTCACCTTTATGCTTTAGGGGTCCTCTGTTTCTTACAAAATACAGTTTTATATTTGGGGTAAGGTAAATGAAGTAATAAGACAAATCAGTCTTTCACATGCTATTCATAGCTCTCCATCCTCCCTTCACTCTCTCCTCCCACCTTCCCACCTTCTGCCTTCTGCAGATCATTTGAGGTGTAAGGTTTCTAGACTAAGCTCCTCTTGCTGCCTTTGTATCTATGTGAATGGTCCTGGTCCCCTGATTATCCAGATCAGCAATGACACAGTGTGTTAGTGATTTCTTGACTACATGTCTGGGCTTCGTCTGCATGTTCTGCAAACAGAAACCAGCATGCAGGGAAGGAGGTTCGTGAACATGGGAGCTGGCTCCAGTATGAATCAGGAGCATGCCTGGAGCCAGGGGCTTAGTTGCAGGCTGTTGGTGGAATTGTGGCTGATTTTGGATATAGACCTGTGGTCCCTTAATGAGCCACCCACAATGGGTATAGGATTTCATAGGATGAATAATAAAAGGGTACCGCAGCACAGTATAACAAGCAACACACCTAGTAGTGCCACTGGCAGGGAAAAATAAAATAAAAAAACAACCAAACAAAACCAAACAAAACCCCTACTCTTGCTCTTTCAGCTTTGGCAGTGCCCATTTGGCATATGGTAGTGTGCTCATTCCTAAATGATTGTCTGTGAACAGTCAGATGAGTTGGCAGTGTACAGGTTGTTATAAATGACTATGGAATTAAGGCCAGGGGAGAGAGGCTGGAAACATTGGGGCTGGCAGCACTTCTTGAATACCCATGAAGAACTTACCAGGTCTATAGGTAAAGTAGATGGGACAGTAAGACTATTTATTTTTGTATTAACTTTTGCTTTTTCTTTTGCTTTTGATGTGTGTAGTTATATCTTTTTTTGCCTAGAAAAAGAGAGTGGAGGCATTATTACAGCTCCCTAGGTGGAGAGCCCTTGCTTGAGCTTCCTCCCTCCCCCTCTTTCTCTGGAATGTCTTGGGACAGGTTTTTAGAGTTCATTTTCTTCAAGGTGACTAAGAATATGCTTTCTTCATGGGTAGTCATGATTACCTCTGGTCATTCCTGGCAAAGAACGAATTGTTGATTTATAGACTGAGATCAGCCCTGTAACACTTAAAACTATCATCTAAACCATAAATGGTTTGCGCTTTGTGAAATCCTTTCTATGCTACTGATGGAGATATTTGAATATCATTTCTCTGAGGGACCCATACACAAGTCCGAAGCTAAAATCTGTTGCACTTCCAGACATTTAATGCAGATATCAGGTGTTTTTTCAGGCTTTGCAAATATAATGGTTAAAATAAAGGCTACTATCCATGCTGTACAAATGATATTGTTCACATCAACAGTTATCATTAGGAAGACTAAATGGATTAATAATTTTAATGGTTCATTAATTGACTGAATTTGGATTAAGTAGTTAAATTTAGGTTCAAGTTTGTAAATACTTCTATCTGAAAAGGCATAAATAAAAAGGTAAGAGTGTCAACCAAACCATTTCTGTTCTACTTTTTGGGTTGTAAAATTATTTGGATATCTTTCACAAAACAAATAAGAAAAAAATGACCTTCTTCATAATTTCATGTTGTCAGATCCTAATTAAAATATTTCTGCTTGGGCAATCCAAACACTCAAAGCCAGTGTTTAGGTTGCCCCGGAGTCTCTAGTACTTTGCCTTGGAACATCTTTCCCTTTGTCATAACAAGGTGGAGACCCAGCAACAAATTGTGGCTGGAGCTTTTAGGTGATAGAAATGATGAAGAAATGGTTTCTGATTAAAGAAATGTATTGCAAAAAGTTTTATTTCGGCAGTTTTCCAACTTAGTGAATAATTTTTGGGCAGCTTCTGAGGTGATCTATTTTTTCTTCCAGGAAGTTTTGAATAATAGTAAAATTTATACTTAGGGTAAGAGATGGACTTTGTATTACAGAGAAAATCACCTGTACATAGAGTTTTAGCCACTGTGATTGTGCACTTTAACTGAGCTCTGTACACTGGCATTTGTACTTGTACGTAGCCTCCCCAAAACTAGAAGGTTATTCTGCAGATTTAACAGGACTTCATGAGATGCATGAAAATACTTCAAAGTATGTGTTTACTTGTGTAATGGTGCAAGGTATGGAAACCTTGAACCTGTCTACCACAAAACTATGTATATGTCCATTTATGACTACGGTCCATCTGCCACAGTGCTGTGTTAACAGAACTGTTCCATCTTTAGAACAAAACTAGTGTATGTTTTGGACTCAGATGAGTTCCTTCAGTTTTTTGGACAGTTCTTGCACTGTTACCAGTGATAGGCATGCCCTGAGTTTATGATAAGGCAATCAAACACTTTTAACACCCCTGCCAGTGTAGTGTTGTCAGTGTTCAGAAGCAGTGATGGTGTTTTTCTTCAAAAAATTGTATTACAATTACAATTGTATTACAATTTCTTACAAAAGTTGTAATGTCTTTCTCATCACTGGTTGTTGTTGCCAGCTGTTGACAATGACCAGCTGTTCCTTTTCTATCACCAGCTGTTGCCTACAGGGGTGTGCATCCTTCTTCAGAAATGTTCTTTCAATAAAGTTTGCAATTATATGTCTTTTAATAATGCAACTTAATCCTCCAGTTACTTGATTCTTTAAAATATACTGTATTTAAAGAGGTTCTAAAGAATGAGAATAGAAGCACAAGAAAATGTCTCTGTATGTGTAAGAAATACTAGTGTGAATAACTGTAACTTATCCTTATGCTATATTGGCCAAAAAATGTGCAGAGATAGCTGTTTCAATACAAAAATATCTGTACATAAGAAGATATATGTGTGTATGTATATATGTGTGTATATATATTAAGACCAAATCTTCCTTCTCTCATGGAAAAAATGCTCCTCTGCAGATCAAAGTTGTTAAGGAATGGAGAAAATTAAACTCAAATACTGAAAGCAAGTACCATACTAATTGAAATAGCCGAGTAAAAACTTTCAGATTTGCAATTACATGAAGGTTTTTTAATCCTTTTCTGTGCTAATGGATACTGAAAGCTGGTACTTAATGGAAGATTTTTGTTCAAGAAAAAGCTATTTTATTGGAATTTAAATTCTTTGAGAAAGCTATTGTATAAGTTGGGAGCTTTGTTTTATTTTAACAGATACTTTTAGAGCAATTTTAAGAAAATCTGAAACCTACTAAATAGCTGCTGCTTGTGTTCTGCAGTTTTGCAGTCTGTACTTTCCAGAGTTACACTGATATTACTAGAACGAAGCAGCCCAGGGCTTTTGGAGAGCTCAAAAGCTTTAAAACACTTTCCTGGTACATAAAAACGTGGCATTTCTGAACTGAAGTACTGAGGAATTTTGTTGACCCTCAGTTAATAACTGAGAACCACAACAGTGGAAGCAATTGCCTCTGTAAAAGACTAGGCATTTATCAAACTTGTTGAGAAGAATCTCTTAATCTAATCACTTGGTACGGTGAATAAAAGATGTGATACAAAAATGATGTAGCAAATTAGTGTGGAAATGGTGTGAAATGTGTGCAATTGATTATAAGACTGATGAATGAAAAAACAAATGTAAGGGGAAAAATAGATACTTTAAGTGAGGAAAAAATATTAAGAGGCTAGTGGAGAATTAATATGCTAGAACAGATAGCTTATTTTATCTGATCTCTAAATCTATTCTCATGAGAAGTTTGGGGTCTCCTTTTACACAGACATCTCTGAATGGGGACAGGTAATCTCTTTTCTTCCTAACAAAATGTCTTAATATAATCGTATATGACTCTACCATGTTATAGGTACCATGTTTATTGACTGCTTTGCAGTCAGGCTGTTCCTTTTACCTTTGGAAAATCACAAAATCGCAGAATGTCAGGGGTTGGAAGGGACCTCCAAAGATCATCTAGTCCAACCCCCCTGCTAAAGCAGGTTCATCTAGAGCAGGTTGCACAGGACATCATCCAGGCAGGTTTCGAATATCTCCAAAGAAGGAGACTCCACAACCCCCCTGGGCAGCCTGTTCCAGTGCTCTGTTGCCCTCAAAGTAAAGAATTTTTTTCTCATATTCAAATGAAATGTCTTATGTTTCAGTTTGTACCCATTGCCCCTTGTCCTGTCGTTGGGCACCACTGCAAAGAGTCTGGCTCCATCCTCGTGACATCCACGCTTAAGATATTTGTATGTGTTGATGAGAGTCCCTCTCAGTCTTCTCTTCTTCAGGCTGAACAAGCCCAACTCTCTCAGCCTTTCCTCATAGGGGAGATGCTTCAGTCCCCTAATAATCTTTGCAGTCTTCCTCTGGACTGTCTCTAGGAGTTCCTCATCTTTCTTGAACTGGGGAGCCCAGAACTGGACACAGTACTCCAGGTGGGGTCTCACCAGGGCAGAGTAGAGGGGAAGGATAACCTCTCTCGACCTGCTGGCAACACTCCTCTTAATGCACCCCAGGATATCATCGGCCTGCTTGGCAACAAGGGCACACTGCTGGCTCATGGTCAGCTTGTCGTCTACTAGGACTCCCAGGTCTCTCTCGGCAGAACTGCTTTCCAGCAGGTCAGCCCCCAGCCTGTACTGGTGCATGGGGTTAAAATCCTAGTACCTTATCTCATGTCTCAGATTTAGTTAGGGTAATCAGAAGTTAGAGGGCCATGAATGGTATGCTTAGGTATGCTGAAATGTTAATATTAATGATAGGTCAACAGTTTCTTTTCTGTCAAAGTTTCACCTTTGGTCCCCATTTGGGATAAAGTAACTTTTTTTTTTTTTTTTCTTCAAACTCACTTTATGATCTGGAGCTGGGATAGGTTTTTAGCAGATGAATGTTCGTTTTTATTTCAATGGCTGGTTATAAAAAAATTTTCTGTTAAACTTAAGGAACAACAGCAGTAAAACTCCATATGCAAAACTCCTCCTTAAAAAACAAAACCAAACCTCTGTAGTAATACGTCCATATTAATTTGTTTATATCAGCAGAAAGAATTAGTACAGAATGAGATTTTTTGGTATGCTGCTGTTGATTTAAGTTTTTTGATACTGTTGACTAGTTGTCTGTTATTCCAAGTTAACCACCTGTCCAACTGCAAAAAACTTGCAGAACTCCCAAACAAACAACACAAACACACCCAGTTGGCTTGCGTATCCTGGAGTTATCAGATGAACTTGCTTTAAATTTCATTTGTGAGGGTTTCATTCTTAACAGTCAGGTATTTTTTTCAGCAGAAATTTCTATTACTTAGGGAAGGTAATTGGAGTCCATTTTGCATTGTAACCAATCATTTGTTGGGGAGCATGGCCTCTGGTGTCCCTATGGGTTTGACAGTCGAGCACGTCTTTCCTTACCCTGTCTCTTTTTCAACATTTAATCTCAGATCTCCAAAAGATCATGCCAGCTGAGTAGTACAGTGGCCTGGAAAGAAAGGAGCTGTTGCACTTGAGTCTGCCTGAGTAAGTGAGGCATGTAGGTTCAGTTTCTAGCTCTGTTGAAGATTGTTTGTATGAAGTTGGGAATAGGTGTTCTGTCTGTCGTCTCTTTCTATTAAAAAAAAAAAAAAAAAGTTTTGTGCCTTTTGGGTACTCTTTAAATTAATATTTATGAAGCTGCCTAAAGGGCTATGCTGAGAAAGGGAGGTATATGAAGAAGTAGTTCTAACAAACAACTGCAGCAAGTGTACGTAGGGTTTGTTGTTTTTTGTTTCTCTTGGAATGGAACTCAATGTTTAAACAAAAAAGCATACTCTTGAGAACTTGTGCATTATCACACAACTTCAAAGCTTCCTATGCTTTGGAACTTCAGCAGTTCTGACCCCAAGCTGAAGTGCTTGTAAATGCTTTTATTTCAGAGAAGTTGAATATTTAAGCCAGGTAAATTTGTCTTCAGGAATTTGGCACTTCTCTGCCTACCTTTCCCGAAGGGCTTTAGCTGGTGTTTTCAAAGTATGTTTGCTGGGTCAGGGACGCTACAAAACCCAGTAGCAGTCTCTCTTAAAACTTATCAGGCAGAGAAGGTGGGATACTTCTTTACTCTCCTTCCACAAGCTGAAAACTTCAACGTTTCAGTCTGTATTTCAAAGACTTTACTGTATTTTATACAATGACTGATTTTGTACATGAATTTCATGTAAAATATACCAGAAGCTAGGCTCTTTGCAGTGATGCATGACAGGAAAAACAATACAATGGGCATAAGTTGATAGAAGATATTCAGATTGTCTATAAAGACATTTTCACCCTGAGTGAAAGGAGTGGGAGAGGCTGTGCAGCCTCCATCCTTTAAGGTTAACAAGACCAGCCTGGATAAAGCCCTGAGAAATCTGGTCTGACCTCAGAGGTGACCCTGCTTTGGGTGGGAGGCTGGACTGGAAACCTCCTGAGGCCCTCCAGCCGGAAATTCTGATCCATTACATTCTATAGAATTAAGTTCTTTATTGTTTAATCATTTTTGTTTTGGAATAGGTGGAATGTGAAGAATTTGAGGGGGGAGGGTGGTTTGTTTTATTTTGGGGGTTTTTTTACTATCATGCTAGGAGGACGGTGGTGTTTCAATGGGGCACAGTTAACATTACACTGACCTCTTTGGCCTATATCCTCTGATGTTTCTAAAGGTAATATCACAGCCCTTTTGAGGCTTATTTTTGTACTGCTTTATGATGAGATTTTCACAAATATTGTTCCTTGTTGTAATGAAAGTCTGTAATAAGACTCCTGCGCTTTGTTTCATCAGAGGAAGATAAGCAGGGGGTAGAGAGGGCCAGAAAATTTTCATAGGGATACTGCTAAATCCTGGGACAACAAACAGGACAAAAGCCTATTTTTAACAAGCATGTGTATGGCATAGTTCCTGTGTTTCTGTTTACACCCACCTTCTCCCTTCTTCCAGTTAACTTTTCCAGTGCAGAGAGAGCTTAGAGCCTACCAAGGACTTAATAGCAGTTGATAGTGCAGGCTTGGTTTAGACTGACTTCTGCAGCCCGGGACTGGAAATAGAGCAGTACAATTAACTTTAGACTATCTCCCCATGTTATAGTAGACTAGATGCCCCTGTCTGGCTGATTTCATCTCCCATACTACTCTGCAAAACATAACATCAGGCTATTCAGGAAAGAGCATAGATGATTTGTTGTCTCGCATTTGCCGAATGACATGAAAAGAAGCATCATGTGATGGAATATGTGGTCAAGGATGCATGTCAGTCATGCTCACTACAATAAGTGAGCATTTGTTTTCAGGTGAAAGGATAGCACAGACACAGATTTTCTTCTCTGTAGTGCCTGGAAGCTTGCGTTAAGCATGTATAGCTGAGGATAGATTTGATCTCTATCTTCATGACTATGAAGCAAGGTTAAAATAGAGAACGGTTCTAGGGGGACAGAGCTCATGTCGAAAATGCGATGTGGTCATAGCTACATTATTTTTTTCCCCTTTCTTCCTTCCTAAGGCTAACTTTGTGTAGTTGTTACACAGTTGGTATGCATTTTTCATCAAAATTTTCAGACCAAGGTAAAGCCTAGGCTCCTCTAATTAGAGTCCATCTTCCTGACTGGTGGTGAAACATTGAGTTGGCCTTTACCTGTTGGATGAAGTAAGGTACAAATACAGCTCTGACAATTCCTAACAGGGTTGCTTGTTTCCAAATCACATATAGTTCTGAATCTAGGAATGAAGCAGGGCTTAGCAAACTGCTGCCTGCCTATATGTTTTTTAAAGATGGTATAAATCACTTATTTCCCTATGCTCTGCAGCTATGGCTATACAGAGGGTCTCACACTAATCTGATTATTATGCTAGTTGTATGTGATTTTGGCACTATTGACAAAGTTGCTGTGAATTTTAGAGTAGTTCAGAAAACTCTGCTTCTTACAGCTTCATGTTATTGCTGTACTAGCTTTTGTTGAACTGTGTGTTACAGGTAGCTCAGGCAAGAAAACCTTCCTTCATTATTCCTTAAGCAAGGATTTGCACTCTACTCTTTGAGAAGAGAAATTAATTTAATGGTCTAGTTCTTGGCTACCTTTCTTTCAGCAATAGTATTTTTGTATGGGTAATTGACTATTTTATTCTTAAGTAACAATGTCGAGTTTTCTACCAAAAATTCTAGAGACTGAGAACTGAAGTGTGCAAATAGCTTTTGTTCCACAAGTTCCAACCATCTGGTTGCTTTAAAGAAAACAGGAAAGGAAAGTGCCTCAGGGGGTGAGAAATTAAAATAAAAATATTTTAGCAATAAAATATTAATGCTTTAAATTTAAACTTTTATCTTCTCCTCAGCGGATCTGAACTTGGAAGGCCTTTATTTTCTGCTTGTATCTGAACTGAACATCATCTGTTTGTGTAGTGTGTGGTAAATAGCAAAGTGTGGCACAGTTGAAAATTCACAGCAATGATTTTATCCTCTGTGCAGTTGGCAGGTTTTATTAATTTTCTGCCTCCACAACTGGCTGCAGTCATTTTGCAAAGTCGTTACCATCATAACACGGAACAAGGAAAAACATCCTTTTTTTATCTCTATACACTGGGTGTTAATTTCATCTCACTGCAACATTAACGTCTATACTGACAACAAAGGAATTCATTCTTAGTTTAACAAAATGTTGAGAGTAAGTATATTAGTGTTTGTCTGCATCACTGGTTTTTGTAGTTTTTATCATGAAGTTTATATATCTGAAAACATTTTTTGTCTCATAGCAATAGAAGCCAAATAATGAATAATTTGACTGGGTCTTGAGGTTTACTTAGGATTAAACAATATATGCATGTGAGTAACATTCATTCGTGTATACCAATATTTGCTAAACTTAATGCTGAAAAACTTCGATCTAAAGCACTTAATGCACACAAACATCAGCCAGTATCCTAAGGCATTGTAAATCACTTCATAAGCTAGATGGATTTGCAGAAAATGAGGACCACACATAGCTTTCATATGTAGAAAATTAATTTCTGTGTGTAGGTTTGTATATCTTTGTCAATTTCCTAGACATTCTGAGAAAACTAAAACCAAAATGTGTGCCTGTTTGTGGTGTTAACGAACTAATTTGAAACATCTTTATTTCCTATCACTCTATTAACACATTTTGTATTGGTACAACTTTCTCTATCAGGTTCCAGTTAAATATATTGCACCAATTTCAGCACATCCATTTTGTATTTGTGCATGTACTGACAAAGCTGCCTGACATATCCTAAATACTTGCCGATTAAATCAATGTCTATATAGTTCTGCACATCCAAAATATCCCAAATGTAGGAAATAATTAATGTTAAACAAAAGCTATATATATAAACTGTTAGTTTCATTTATAAGGACACCTATATAAATATATGATATGTAATATATACATCAGAATTGGTCATAAGCAGATACTTCATATTCTGGGTAAAGATGCCTCTAGTGTTTTCTTCTGTTACTACTGTTCTCCTTCCTAAAAGGAAGGAAAAAAATTACCAGGACACAAAGAATAGTACATTATTTCAAGATGATACATAGAGTAAAACAGGTTTCTTCAGTGGTGATACGTGCATGCGTGAAAGTAAGCTAGAATGCCAGATAAAGAAACAGTTATTCCCTGGGTATACACATTTCTTCCATCTGGTGCATTATTTTCCAAACTCACTTCATTTGGCTTTCAAATGTTAGTTAGCAGCTGGTCTAAAGGTTTTCATATTTGCTTTGCACACGTTCATAATTCATATGATTTTTAATATTCTCTGTAACATTTAGCTTGCGATTTTATTTCAGTTTGCTCATCCTGATTTTCCAATATGAATAAAATTAATTTTTTAAATAACTTAATTATTTTCAAGATGAATGTATGATAGAATAGAACTTAAGTCAGGAACTAGCCAAAAATACCTCTGATCTATACAGACTGAGGTTGGAATAAAAGTAGAACTAACAGATAAATCTTAGGAAGAGTTCTGCGATCTGACACTGGTACTTTGAACAATGCACAGATAAACTGCACAAGGTAGAACTTAGTCATAGCACCCAAGAATAAATTAAGTTTGAAGGGATTTTTAGTGATCCATCCTCCTCCTCCTCTAAGCAGGACCAAATGTGAACTTGGATCCAACTTAAACAGTGGCATTGTCCAGTCAGGTTTTTGAGTATCACCAGCAATGAGAACTCTACAATATCTCTGGACACCTAAGCAAGTGTTTCTCTTGTATGTAGTTGGAATTTCCTCTTCTGCAATTTATGCTGTTTTTCTTTTTTTTTTTTTTTCTGTGCACTTTTAGAAGAGCTAAGCTCTGTCTTCTCTGTAATCCTGTTCTGCACACCCAACCCCACATTCATTAGGTAGTAGGAGTCTGCAGTTGGTTTTCCCCTTTAGCTTCTGTGTCTGAAGCTAAGCAAACTGTTGCTTTAGACTTCCCTTGCGTCAGGTACTCCAGCCCTCAGTCAGCTCAATATGTCTTCTGAACTCTCTGCTTTTAGCTGGAACGTCTCTTGAAAAGGGGGGAAAGGGCATTTATTCCTAAAAGCCTAAATAAATGAAAAGTACCACTTCCTGTGACCTGATGGCTATGGTCTGGCAAATGAAGCCTGGCGTGCAGTTACCTTTCATCACTATCCATACGCCAGACCCTAGTGAGGGTTTGTATCATCCCTTTGACCAGGTCACTTGATGCAAAAATTAAACAGCATATGCCCCAGCATTGACCCTAAAGGAAACCTGATTGCCAGTTTGATTGAGCCACTGGCTGTTGGTTCAGCAAACCTTTCCTACACTGTGTGGCCCATCCATCCAGTCTGTATTTCCCTGACATGGCTATGAGTCTACTTTGGAACCCTGCTTAGAAAGCCTTGCTGAAGTTTAGTTAAACAACATCCACTATTGTCTTCTACTCTACCAGAGTTACTAAGAAAAAGCATCTTTGTATCTTCTTGTGAATTAGCTGCTTTTTGTGATTATTAATTTTTGGAACTTTACTCAAGTTGTTCACAATTATACTTAGGCAACCTAAGTTGTGTCTGATTCCTAATGAATCAAGCGGAATTGTCAAAATGGTGCAGCAACTAACTGACATTAGTTGATACAGGTTAATACAGGCCAAAAAATCATTAGATAAAGAAGGTGAATGGATTCTGGTACCTAAAAAAGATATACCTATTTATCATAATGGTTAAATGAAAATTCTGTAGTTGTCTGAACTGAACAAAATGGAATAAATACTAAATACTGCACTGCCAGTTAACAAGTGACTAGGCCCAATGTATTCTATCAGAAATATTTGTATGTACATTCTGGCATATAAAATATATATTTGGCATGTGAAAATACACAATTTTTCTTTTTTTTTCTTTTACCTTTGTTCTGAGGCATGCAAGACAGGATTTTTTAAAATACAGAAAATAACACTTTGTATTAAGTTTGTCTCAATGCCAAACACAGATGAACCTTAAAATCCTTTAAATTGCAAAATTGTTGTATTTTAGTTCTTCAAAATTTTCCTTTTAGTCAAAACTCTTTTACGCGATATTTACTGTTTGACACAGTCAGGTCACATAGCAGTGAAAGATATATAAACTTCTGAGAAATGTTTCAAAAAAAAAATTGTAGCAATAACTAGCCAATATATAATAATGACAGTTTATGTATGGTGACAATGCAATAGTCAAGAATCTGATCTTTCTAATAATTGAATATGTATATACCACACTAATGTGATCTTTAACTCTGGTGATATACATAATTTATGGATGGGTGTCAAGTTCATTTTTTCTCTAAAAAGCTTTTTTTTTTTCTGTGTCTCCGTTAAAACAGCAGGTCTTTATTTGCATGTTATTTCTGAGCCCTTTCTGTTTGTTTATAATTTAACAGTATTGATGCTTTATATTTTTGGCATTTTATTCTTCTGCTCACCACTCCATCTCACTTAAGAGCACTGTACCTCCCCCTCCCCGCCATTGATGCAGCTCTGAAGTACCTTAATGTGCAGCACAGTTCCATCTGTAATGCAGTACTTTGTGTATTAACTAAATTATGTATATTCCATTCCTCATCTGAAAAGAAGTAAATGAACTCTGGTTTCAGTAAGCAAGTCAGTACTGTAGATGTTCCAGTTTTTGTCAGAACTTCAGATGTGGGAGCTTATCTAAAAGATAGAAGAAATTTTGAATGATCAGGAGTCTACCTATTTGCTCAGCCCCTAGTGTCACCAAAATCAGGAAGAATGAACCTCGTAACACCAATGTAGTGTTAGAAGGCAGGCATTCTTTATTCACGGCGCCAGATGCACAGGGGATCGCTCCACCTAACGTGCATACCATCAAGCGGCAACTTGTCCGTTTATATGTAGCAAAATATTACATATGTATGAAGTTTTTCGATATGCCTATACATATGCATAACCTGTCTCCGGTTAGTATTAAAATTAGCTTCAGGAGGTCATTTCCATAAGTCCCTCCCCACTGCGCCTGCTCAGTGCCTCCTGGTGATGGTCGTCAGGGGTTGTGAGGATGAAGGCTGATGGCTCCTCTTCATCATCGCTAGTAACCCCTTGTTCTTGCGCAGACTCAGTTGCTCCTTGGCTCTTGCCCAAACTGCAGGGTCGGTGTAGACCAGCTCTTGAGGTAAACACCTGGTTCTTATCAAAAACTGTCCTTTGTAAGGAGCCACAAATCTTCCTGCGTCAATTAGTTCTTATTTCTTCTAGTCTGGCAACCTTGGCAAACCGTTATTATCCTTTTGCTTCATCCCCTCCCGATTATCCCTGTCCTTGAATAGGGTTCTAAATTCACTAAGTAACAATACCACAGACTTTAAGAGAGAAAAAAAACATCCAGGCTAGACATTACTGACTTTAGCAAAGCAACCGCAAACTAGACAATACTAACTTTAGCAAAGCCACAGCAAGCAAGCTAGACAATAAGGCCTAATTTTTATGCATGTAAGCTGTTTTACATCTGGGGTCTAGTACTAGTATCACTAGTACTTCCAAAATTTCTGGAAATTTCTTATTTAGGTTGTAAGGAACAGGTATTCTCGTTTCCCTGTGGGATTTACTCCACTTTTAGGAAATCTTTAGCTTTCTGTTAACATCATGTACACACTCACCTTCTTTTCTTGTTCCACAGCTTTCTGTGCTGCTGCTCTCTCAATGCACTGACAGCAGGGAGTGTTGAGGAAACACTTTGTGATTATATTAGGGTTGGTTTACAGAACAAAGGCTACCCTTTGTTGCTAGTGAGCACTGAGTCTGCAGTGGTTTATTTTTGTATTATGGTGACATTTTCTGGCAATCATGAAGACTAGTGGTGGTGTGCTACTAGTAGGCATGGTTAAACACATTTGAGAGACACTAAATACTTGGCCTGGCCTCACACAGGAAATCTTTGGCCTTGACTCTTCCTCTTAGTGCTCATTCCTTTTCCCTCCCCCTTTGAAATCAAACTACCTTTTGTAACAGCAATAGTGATAGTGCCAGAAAGGTACAATCTTTCAAAGATAGTAGCAGCCTCAAAAAAATTTTGTTTCTCAATGCCCTTGAATCCATGCAGTCCCCTGGACTTGGTATTTCCAGTCTGATCAAGTGATTGTCCTCCTCTTCGCCTTGGTTTTCTCTTGTGGGTAATACTTCAGTCTCCCAGGCTCTGAGGCTGCCATTAAGTACAGTAACAAAAGTACTGAGAGCAGACCTCACCCATAAAGGCTAAGGCAAGAGGAAATTTGGCACTAAAGCCTGTTTGTGTTCTTCCTTCATCGCTAGGTCTCCTACCTTAATTAGCAGCAAACAGGCTTTCCTTGGTCTTGCTTTGTTGCCAGTGTTCTCACAGGAGCCTTTCTTGTTTCCCATCACATTCCATACCAATTTTGCTTCCCTGATCCTGATTAGGTTTGTTCAGCATTTCCATGTAATTATAGACTCTTTGTGTGATGCAAGCTTTTCT
>NW_009260394.1:119920-121750 GCF_000687185.1 Egretta garzetta | reverse complement strand
TCCCTACAATCAGATTTATTCTTTTGTTTTCCCACATCATAGATGAGAGCTTATACTTGGGATGAGTATAGTATATTATACGTTGTAACTTCTTACAGCCAGAGGTTAGACTCTCTTCTGTTCTGGAGTTTGCACTGTAATTTGTATTTCATAAAAGGACTTCCGTGTTGAACTCTTCTCTGCTACTAGTGTTGAAGAAAAAAGGATGTGATAAGAATCAGGATTAGAAGTATAAGAGCAAGCAGAAAAATGCACCAGTTTGGTTCAGAACTAGAGATCAGGAGTGAAGACAGGAAAATCTCCCTCATATTGGAATAATCGTTGTATTGCTGAATGGCAAAATCTACTTAAGACCCCTTCCAATATGTTGCAGTTTGTAGTTCCCAGATCTGCAGATTCATTCTCTGACGGAAATCCAGCATATAACCTGTCTCTATCTGGTAAACTTAATATCTTTTTTTGTTTTTTTGTAAGAATGTGAGACAGTGCAGTTGATACAGAAATACAAGCAGCTTTGGTGTGTACTTGAGGATCTAAACAAACAGTTCAGAAGCTTGTAAACTCAAAAAACTTTCACATTTTTTAGGCCAGTACTGTGAGAAAATAAAACTGTAGCCAACTACAAGTTTCAAACATACTGAGCAGAAAAATGAATATCATGAATTTCCTCTGGATGTAAGTTTTGAACATTTTAGTCTCAACTCTGCTTATTTGTGTGCCATTAGTTTTGTCTAGTGCAAGCGTTCCATTCCAGTTACTTCCCTAAATGAAAGGATGTGACTAAGTATGTTTTCAAAATATCCCTTCGGCTACTTCAAGAGAGTAATCTCTTTTTTTTTTTAATCTCTGTCATTACAGAGAACTGATGTCAGATGTTTTAATTTTGGTTTTATGAGAACTAGCTTAACTTGGTAGCCACTGACATTATTTTTATTATTTGTGTTTGTTGGAGTTTTTTAAAATATATTGAAGGCATATAATTTCATAGAACCCAAAATACAACATTTCTTCTTTTGCATTTTTTATACTTTTATCTCCCGTATCATAATTCTTCCACTCTCCACCGTCTTGTTTCTGGTGTAATTTTTACCTTTACTAATACAGCTTGTAACTTACGTCAGCAAATTTAACAATCTGAAACTTCTTTAATAGCATCTGACATTCTAAATTTGAAAGCAAGTGATGAAATTTGGGTGGATTACATAGGCGTAGATGGCAGACACTAATGTCTTACCTTTGTTCCTTAGGTAGAAGTCAGAAAGATTTTCATTGCAAGGCATGATATAACTGGTGTGTCCCAGTGGGGATAGTGTCAGCTATTTATTATTGCCCTTTCTATTTCTTCTAATGAAATTGACCTGCTATTAAAGTCAGGCTGAATAGGGTAGAAACTTAGTTATATCAACACCAAGGTTCAATCTGACAAAGTTAATAGAATTTCTTTCTGCAGATTTTTCAGAATGCAGCATCCCAGATTCTTTCTGCATGGTGGCTTGGGAAAAAGCATTAGAGTAAAATACTACGTAGTCTTTTTAGAGTTTCTAGAAAAACTGCCTTCTCCCAACAACATTTAGAGAAAAAAATAGACTTGCTTTAACCCATCGTAATATAAGAAGATGTTTGTCGTGCTGTACAAAGAACATACTTGTACTCTTATAAATCAGATTATGGCTCTACTTTGTATCAAATTTGAATTTCATGTTTTTTTAGTGAAGTGTTGTTCATGTGATTAAGGATGTATAATCTTTCTCAGTATGATATAGAAACTCATTCTGCTTTCACTTCATGCCTCCCCTTTATGCTTACACACCAGTAGCAGAACATTAACCT
>NW_009260394.1:118723-119861 GCF_000687185.1 Egretta garzetta | reverse complement strand
TATGCCTCAGGGATTCACACTGGCCTGCATGGGGGTCAGAAAGACTCCCCAGCCACAAACAAGAACATACTTGAATCTCAAAGGTGTCTTGTCTTTTTTTCTGAGGTGCCAGTCCCTATTGTAGCTGAAAATAGGATACCAGATCAATTGACAGTAATCAGATCCATTCAGAAGGTTTCAAACTAAAGTTTAATCACTGCTCGATCACATCAGAGAAAAACAATTGTTGTCTTCCCATCTCTTTCCCCCACAATGAGAGACTGATATACTAATGGTTAACGGTTGGACTTGATGATCTTAAAGGTCTTTTCCAACCTAGACAATTCTATGATTCTATGATTCTAATCATCTAATCAAGTGCAGGACATGTTGTTTGAAATGCCAGTAAGATGTTTGCATTTCTGATGATGTGGTGAGAGTTAAGAATGTAATACAGGAAGTGTCAAAACTGACTTCCACATTAGGTAAAAAGTGGATAATCTTTGGAGAGTTATGAATCTGAATGGGATTTCTGAAAGCTTCTAAGACACAGAATATAAAAATGAATAAATGAAAATCATCTCATGGGTAGGAGTGGAAATACAATCCAGGACCTAAATCTATGTACAATTATTAAATCTATGGCCTTGTGGATCGGTTACATTTCTGTATGAAGTGATCAAGATGACAGTGGAATTTGACTCTGATATTAGAAAAAAGTATAGTAAACCTGGTTTTATCTTTTTTCTTTCTCTTCAAACCTTGATTCTCCTCTGTTTTAGATTTTTCTTCAAATATTTAAATTTTGCCACTAGTTTTACTGGTTAGATTTAAAAGCATTCTGAAGATATTTGGCATTCATTAAATCTGGATTATGGAATCACTGTGTTCAGGACTCCAGACACTGTTCCTAATGTATTCAAGCATCAACATGTTTTTGCACTTTAGTATCACAGGCTGATTTGACAATTCGGTCATGTTAAGGATTTGTGATGAAAACTTTCTCATTGACCTCTACGATATTTGGTACACAGCAGGATGTTGTGTTTTGAAAAATACCCAGAAATCTTTATTTTCTAGAATGTTGGAGGTTTCAAAGGGGATGCACAGAAATGTTTAATAACTGTAACTTTTATAACCTTAACTTTCCTTAAAATTA
>NW_009260394.1:79433-118679 GCF_000687185.1 Egretta garzetta | reverse complement strand
TTCAGGATGCAGGCTGGTCAGTTTTAAATTAGTGAACAAGGAGTATCCTTATTGCTCAAGGAATGGCCACCGATGATCTTTACAGAACTCAGTTAGGATATAGAAACAGCTATTAATTCCCTTTCAGGCATAGTTTCCCCCCCTTTGTCTTGTTGATCTGAGACTGAAGGCTTATTTTAGTTTTCACAACACTCCTGTGAAGTGAGGTGGTTCTTGTTTCTCTGTTCATCCTTTTTAAAATATGGATAACAGTTATCCTTTAAATTTAAGTATCAGGTTGGAGACCAAATACTTTTTTTTTTGTCTGAGTACTTAGCATTATAAAGAACTAAATATTTTTGAAGAACAACTCCAACGAAATAATCTCAGGTTTGAACTTTGAAGACTTTGGACACTGATCTTCTCAAGTGACACAGATAAGAAGAATGTTAGTGGTGTATAAACAGTAATGGTTGTAAGATTTTGACCATAAATGCAATTTTTTATAAAGTAAATAAAGGTGTGATGTTATAGGAAGCTACCTACTTTGAAGATATTGTCTTCTTACAATAAATGTTATATATAACGAAATTTCAGGAAATGTCTTGTGAAATAATGATAGCACTGTCATGACTACGTTGTTCCCAGGAGTTGACAGCTGTGTTGGTCAAATTTATAAAATTCAAACATTAAACAATATTTAACATAAATTACCACATCTGCTTATTTTTTGTTTATTTAGTATTCCAGTTTGGTTTTAAGTAGTAATATTTTAAATGTAACAATTATAATTATTTGAACTACATATCTTAGTGAATTTATGCTAAATTAATGAGGAGTGTTTGGGTTTTTCAATTTTATTTTTATGGATGAAAATATCACTATGAATGAGAGAAAGAAGAGACTTTCCAAAGCTATGGAAATATAACTGTCTGGCTTAATATACATTTTGCAAACATCAGTGTTTCTAACCTTTTGCTTGAAATCATGGGTGCCTTGGGCTGTACAGCATTTTGTTGGTTTGTTTTGGTTTTTTTCCCCAAGTAGCCCCACAAATTTCATTAGTAGCATTTTGATGGTGTCAACGCATGCTAACTAGCAGAAAACTGTTGTGTTAATTATTTTTCCCTTGGGAATCCAGCAGCTGATTCTCTTACTTAATAAAACTAGAGAGTTGTTCTGACAGCCAGCGATGTACTGCACCAGACTGTGCTAAGAAAGATGAGAAATACTCCCTCTACTGCAGGTTCTGTGGAGGTGAAAGAATTAGAAGAATTAAAGATAGTCTTTGTATTTTTAGACTGTGAATTCTATTAGTGAGTAGTAATAGAAATTATAATGGCTACTTACTGCCTGGACAACCGCCTCATTTACATCAGTATCACTTTGCTGGCTGCAGTGTCCCATTTACATGAATGTGTAAATGGAAACTCTTAAAAATAACGGTATAACTGGCAGGCCTGATATAGATAAGTTATTAATATTTTCCCCCTCTTAGATTGGTATAGAATGTCACTGAAAATTGTTTTTGCTGTTACAGATGTTTGAACAAGGACGTAAAAAAAAAAAAATCAGTGTTGTGATCAGCTGCAGAAGGTAATGCAACTGTAATGACATCTCTTCTTGAAAATAACTTTCTGTTTGCCATCTAGCTCTTGCTGTGCCAGCTAGCTCCTGTCTACACTACTAAGAAAGTGCTAAGAGCCAATTTAACACAGTTTGTATACTTTTCTGCTGGTGTTGACATATGGTTAATAGGTTTATTGAAATTTACTATGAAGATTTGTATCCTGAAAGCCATTTTTAAGACTAACAGAGATTGTTGCTCAGTAGCATCCTTGGAGTGAGGTCATGGTGACTCCCTTTGGCTTTGTCTATTTAAGGGGGCAAGAGTGCTGCAAGGGGTACCCAAACTGTTCACGGGATGGATTACTGTGCAGTCCATATGAGACTTAATCCTGTCTTCTTTGCGAATCAGCTGGGACCTAGAAAGAGAAGGCTTCACATTACTCCCCACACATAATTCATCTGGCAGCATAGCAATATCTGCTGGGGAAATGAACTAGATTTAACAGCTATTGGATCAGGGAGATGAACTGTCACACTCTGAATGAGATAGCTACCTGTAGTCAACAGCAAGGAATTACAGGAAAAATACAATCTGTATACAGAATAAACTCTGTGGGTTTGAATGGTATGTCAGCCAGTAGGTTGGACTTCCCTAGTCATGTGCAAGAGTGAAAGAATTTAAGTTCATTATAATGTTTTCTATTTATCAAACTGAAAAGCTATATAAAAAGTTTGTCTTACTGAACTGGGAAGAACACCAAGGGCAATTTTGTCTGCTTTTCTACCTGCCCAGCATGCAGAAGGATATGGAATATTGAATCTTGTGTGATCCAAGCTGCTTGTGATTATGATGAAAACCTAAGGAGTTACTTCCTAGTTCCTTTACTTCCTTTTTTTGTCTAGAGCTTAGATTTTAACTTGGATCTTTATGTACAGATGTGGCAACTCCCTGGGAAGACTTCCACTGAGAAGGACACTATGCTGTGTTTTTTGGAGCTGGAAACCATTCCTAACAAATTTGTTTTATAGAATATAATTTTAAAGTGGATTGGGTCCCTGGTGATACAAATCAGCATAAAATCAATTTAAATGAATAGAACTTGTTGGTCATTTGTACTCGATCTTGTCCAGTGGGTCAAGTTTTCAGAACAGTGTTTTCTTTTTTAGTGACCTTGCTCTGGCAGTTGATAAAGTGCATGTGTGTATGTGCACATGAATGTATGTACATATTTACTGGAAGGTGACTGAGGGAAATGGTGGACTGTCGTCTGTGAATAGTCTGTTCGGCTTTCATGAGACTGCTGTCACAGCAGTTGCCCAGATGAGATGCTACAAGTTGCAGATTTCTAAGTATATAAATCTGTGCTTTGCTGTCTTCAGTGTTTACTTTGCAGAATGTCAAAGTTGTGCAAACATAACGAGTAGTTAGATTTGTAACTACTGAATTTTGGTGGGACAAGATTGTTCTTGAGGAAAATTATAATTACATGTAAGTGAAACTGGCTATTTTTGCAAGCATTAAATGTTGGTGTGGGAAGAATGAAGGGAGAAGACCTTATGTGGTAAGTATTTGTTTCCTGTAATAGGATTGAAGAAACAGTAATTTTCAGAGAATTGAGAATTTTCTTGGTGTTATTTCAGATTCATGAAGTAGCATTTTTTCCAGTAGCCATATGAAGGCTTCCTGCTTTCCAAGCAAATGCTAAAATGGACATTGCAAACTTACAAAAACCCCCAGATTCCAATACTATCAATCACCATTTTTCCTAAAGGAAAAAGAAACAACCTTTTTTCTAAGACCAGCATATTTTTCTGTCTTCTAAGTAGTATTTGCTAATTAACTATATAAATATATTAATATACTGTACATATGATAATGTATTAATATACTGTACATACAAATGCTTTTTTGTTTTTAGAAAATAAATTTTCTCTTGTGGTCTAGTCTTGCATACCATGCTGTTTTATAGTATATTCTGTTTTCTCCACAAACCCCCAAAATACTGACAAGGTACAGTAGTTCCTGAGGTAGTTATTTTGTTCTTGACATTCACACATAATGTTAGCTGCCACCTTCCTTTTAAAAGTTTGGAATGAAGGGAATAATTTCTGCTGTTTAAACTTCAGGGAACAAGAATTTGATCAATATGATGCTGAAAACTGACATTGATACAGCAAATGATTAGACTGCTACTTTCGTTACAAATGGATTTTGGGTAAGAAGATTCTGGAGAATAAGACTCAGCAGATGTGATACTAGCAGGCTTATATAAATTTCATCTGGCATTTCTGTTGTCAGTGTGAAGTCCGCTTAAGTGCACAATTTCATGGTTGACCAGTTACCGTCCTTGGCTGAATTTATTTTCAGTGCTGGTGAAAAAGATTATTGGTTTGCCAGTCGCTGTTCAGAGGTTATAACTCTTGACAGAAAATACATATTCTATCAGATTCTCATTTTTTTAATCCAGTGTCTGTGTTTATTGGTGGAGGTTAAATAATGTTACTGGATCAACAGGCAGCTAATTGCACTTCTATGAGATAATTAATTACATTACAGTGAATCGAAAAGTTTCTCTTACTTTGTTTCTCCTTAAGTAAATGGCAAAGAATGAACTCCATTACATTTCTTTTTGTATATAATATATATAAGAAAATCCACTAATGATTCTTACATAGCACATACAGATGAAAAATTTAGATCCATTTATTTAAAAGTAGTATTTAATTCTTATGTGTCCATTGACCTAATGCAATATTAGTGTCTGCTAATAGCCTTGCTGGCTCCATAAGAAGTTCCTGTGGCTATCATCTGGGATTTTGCTGTCCTTTAATCTAAGCTTTTAGTCTTGTGAATGTAGCAGAGGATCATGAGCCCTCTTGTTAAATGTCTGTTTTAAGCAATTTTTTTCTTGCCATGGGAAGTAGTTTATGGGAAAGCCTATTCCTTAGCTTTGGGCTGAAGGGAATTTTTTCCTTTTTACTGTGAAGATGTAGTAGACATGATCTTCAGGAAACTAATTAGGGACAGTACTGAACTAAGATGTTATCTGTCAACTGTCCTGAAGATAGGTTCCCATTCTAGTGTTGTCATCTGTCAAACTTTCAGCTTAGGTAAAGAAAAGAAGAGGAAAACACACAGGGAATAAAAGGAGGAGATAAAGAGAGAAACCCTGTCTAATATAGATCTCCCTCTCCTTCCACACCTCCCCTCTATCCCTCTCCTTCTCTGCCTCCCCAGAAGATAGCTGCTGAATTGGTCTGAGGGGAAAAGAGCTCTCACAGAAACAGCATGGGTAAAAAGTGTCACAGGCCTTGAAGCCCTAAAATATGCTTGGCTCAGGTGTTGAAAACATTGCAGATTTTGTGACATGCTAACAATGATACTAAACCTGAGGAAAGATCCACTGTCTCAAGCATTTTATGTCTTAATCTTAAAGAGTCACAATTGGATTTGGATCTAGCCTGCTCCAGAGCATCACAGAACTTTGTTTATATCCTACTGTTAATATGTTCTTTATGCACTCTTATATGAGCTGGTTTTAATTCTGCTTTCTGTTCTTTACATTACCCTTGGGGAAGGATAGTCTGCATTCTTGTCATAGTTACACTCACATTTCAAACCCTTTATGGAAGGATATCAGTGTGACTAACAGCATGTGTGTTTCCAATAGCATATATTAGGATTTGAAACATCGATAAGAGCTTGGCTTGTCCTAAATGCTTAGAAAAATCTTACACAAGTTCCACATATAAGGAACTGTGATTAAGAATAGTAGCTTATATTAAGGTAGAGCTTAATTCGGCTTGAAAGAATCTAAAACCATTGTGTAGTTTCACTCCTAAGCTATTTATATTTCATAATACTTTTGATGATTACCCAAAGGATCATCTGGGCAGTTATTCAAGTGTCAAGTTTCAGAACTCTCTGTAATCTTGCCAGACCAGTCCCTCTCTAAACATTTTAGTTCTCTGTTTCAATATTTACAGAATGAGAGACATTTATGTCTAGTTCTTATCAGAACAATTTTCAGACCAGCATTTTCCAGTTTACTTGGAATTTGGCTAGTCCCATTTTTAACTAAAAATGAAATGCAACCACCACATTTTAAAAAATATATAATGAAGTTCATTGGCTGCTATGATTGCATTATATTCTTTATTACTTAATATTAGAGCTGCTCAGGGAATTTTCTATCAAGTGTTAAGTATTATCCTTACTCACTTGTACAGCCAAGTTGGACTGAGCCATAACTTAAACTCACAGAGTTGTAGAGAAAATAACCAGGCAGAATAAGCTGTGATGAAACTTCAGCAGTTATTTTCCTTTTGGTCTAGTTTAAGTTTCACCAGTTTCCTTTCCACAAATGATGCAACTTAAGTGATTGACTCTTGTATCTTACACATTCGTACAACTCATGACTTTACCAGTTGCTTAAATTGTGTGAAGGTCAGAAATAGTGTTGTGGTCCAGGATGAGGAAAAAGTAGAGAACAGCACAAGGAGGCCCAAAGTAACATGAAGAGGAAAGAGAGGCTTTGATATTTTTGTGCTTGTGGGATTCTAGTCCACAGATGCCTCCCCCCTCTTTGTTGCAACACTGATCCCAAGAAATATACTTTTACTTGGTGTATCTTCTGACAAGACATTCCTCTCATAACTATTGTCACCTTTTCAAAGATTTTCAGTTCCTGACCTCCAATTTCTTGCTCCAATTTTGGTAAGCAAACACCTGGACACTTCTTCTTCATCTGTTTGCTCAGGACTGATGGTTTTAAATTTTTGTTAACTTCTTTCTTTGAGAAACATTTAATGTGACTGGCGTATTCTTCATACTAAATATCTATAGCACGAAAGGCAGATAACAAAGATAGGACTGAAGCTACTTAGCTCCCCTTCCAGTACATGGAGTTGTCTTCCCTCCCCACACCCATAAAAGGAAACTAGAATGCGCTGAGAACTGACATTCCTGTTAGAGCTTCCAAACTAAGGCAAGCAACTGTTTCTCCTGACTGCCAGTCCAAAAGGAGGACTTACACAGTTCTGTAGACCCATAACTTGTGCCTTCTACAGCAAAGTGTGCCAAATAGGAACAGTCAAAGGAATATGAGCCACTGGACCTTCAAAAGTTCAGATAAATACAAGAATTTTAGGATAATCCTGAGTATGTCTTACCAAAAGTCTAATACCTTTGGAGATTGTCTACCATTTATCCAGAAGGATTTGTATAAATTAGAAGGTTTATTGTCTGGATTTTTTTTCCTGAGTCATTCATCAAATTCCAAGTTCAGTGAACTGACTGTAATTTGATTTTTTTTATTTAAATCTGTAAAGAATGGAAGCTTTCATCTGATATGAATCTCTTTTTCTTCTGTTAAAACTTGAATTGTAGGAAATTAATTTACTTTTTTCCTCCACATTTTGATAGTCAGATTGGATGATGAGTAGCTTTTCTAGCTTACACTTGAAATAATTGAACCTTTGAAATGTAAATTCGAAAGCAAACCTGTATATTATTTAGGAAATGCAAATTCCATTTTAAAAGTAAGAACATTTCTTTAAGAAGATTGGAATACCTCTGCATTTAATGGAATATGGGAAATAGCAATGTATCAAAATGAATGCCAGGGAAAATAATCATTCCAGCTGTACTATAAATGAGTTATTAACATTTGTGTTAGATAGCTGTGGTATATAGGAGGGTTCACTGCTGTTGCGGTTTAACCCGGCTGCCAACTAAGCACCACGCAGCTGCTCGCTCACTCCCCCCTCCCTCAGTGGGATGGGGGAGAGAATCGGGAAGGAAAAAAAAAGGTTAGAGCCATGGGCTGAGATAAAGACAGTTTAATAAGAGAAAAATAATAATAATAATAGTAATAATAATAATAATAATAGAATATACAGAATATACAAAACAAATGATGCACAATGCAATTGTCTCAAAATGAGTGAAATGAACAAATTAGGGAGAAGGGTGATGAATAATGGGAGGTGTGGAGCTGGTTTTGACCATTCCTGGGCACACGATAGTCAACTGTTTGGATCAGTGAGCTGAATCAGAATTGCAGTCCTTCATTCTTAGAATCATAGAATCATAGAATGTTTTGGGTTGGAAGGGACCCCTAGAGGTCATCTAGTCCAACCCCCCTGCAGTGAGCAGGGACACTGCTAACTAGATCAGGTTGCTCAGAGCCCCGTCCAACCTGGCCTTGAATGTTTCCAGGGATGGGGCCTCCACTACCTCTCTGGGCAACCTGTTCCAGTGTTTCACCACCCTCATTGTAAAGAATTTCATCCTTATATCTAGTCTAAACCTACCCTGTTTTATTTTAATTAATTAATTAATTAATTAATTTAATTAATTGAGTAATTAATTAATTAAATTCCTGCAACTTTATTTAGATGGCTTACTCTGATAGGTGATCAGGTTTTTGAGGGTTTCATATATATGGAATGTAAGATTAACATCTTGCATGTCTAAAGAATGTTTAAGGTTCCAAATGAAACCCTTATGCTAAGAAGCATCAATGTAACAATACCTGCATAGTCTCTAAATTTCTAGATATTTAATTATAGGGGTATGTATGAGAGCGTTATCTCATATGTATATATATATATACACACACACACATATATACACACACACACACACATATATATATATATATGTCTGGAACCAAAATGAATAGGTTTGTGCTGCAGACATTTCAGCCTCTGGTAACTTAAAAAGAGAAATAAAATAAAATAAAAACAGAGTTAAATTTCATTTGCATTGGGCCATTGGAATTACCTCATTGTTGCCCAGATTTTCTGATTTTGCTAAAGATTAAACCTGTGCTCTGGCCTTTTGTTCACTGTGTTGCAGACTCTGTCAAATTTTACGGTAATTCTAAGCAATCTGATCACCTGTTTCAGTAGTTAGATGTGCTGCATATTCTTTGCATGACAGGCATGCACCTGCAATGTGTACACATGTACAGCATTTCCTTACAAGTCTAGGCTAAATAAACATATTAAAAGAAATGAAGTGACACCTGTAAGATCGGTTTTGGGATGGCTAGATCCCAAACATAGATCTCTGCCACTTGATTAGCAGCTGTTTCTATACTGTGAGGTGAGTATACCCTGTGGCTTGCCCAGCAGTCCTGTAGCCTGGATGGACAAATTTGTGTACATCAGTATACACACACACACACACTTTTCCTGGTCAATTCCCAGCTATGAGGCGTGAACTCTGCATGATGTAACCCTCAGCACTGACTCCACTGAATGTCCAGACTGAAGGACCTATTGGAGCACCCTATAACTCCCTCATTGACAATGTCCTGAACTTTCCTTCCCAAAGCTAACTAAGCCCATGGGCACTGGATTCTCCTCTTACTGTGCAGTGAGAAAGCAGCCAGCTCCAAGTACATATCCGGATTGCACTGGGATTTTTTTTTTTTTTTTTAATAGGAGTGAGACCCAGTTGTTCACCAGCCTCAGTCATTTTCTCCTCATGGTGTTCTGATCACAGCAGAAAGGATGTCAGATCATGTGTCCCTGCTGCTTGAAGGACCAGTACCTCGTGTGTTCCAGTAGAGTGCTAACAGCTGAGTTAACACTATCATTTATTCTTCTTCTATCCTTAGTCCTTGCTCTTCCCTTCCACTGTCAGTTTGCATCTTGTCACTTCTGTTTTTCAGCTGAGTTGTTTTTTTCTTCTGTGTAGCTTGTCTGCCACTGCTGCAATCATGAGACTTTGAACAGAAGAGCAAAAACTAAAGGCTTGCAGGTAAATGTGATACAGCATTGTGTAGGGTATTTTTCCTCCAGGTGAAAATAAGATAGATCTTCTTTATTTAGCCCTCAGTAGAATATTTTACATGATTGTGTCTTAAATTAGAAGTTACAGGAAGCAATGGAAGTTATCAAGAAGGAGGAAAAAGAATTGACTAAAGCAACTATTCACACTGAAAGAAGAAATATCAAGCAAAAGGAAACGATTAATGTTTCTCAAGGGTTAGCATTGGGAGTAATTTTCTTAAAAGTTTCCATTAATGACCTTTACATTAATAGTAGGGAAACATTTTCAGCATAATCTGCTGACAAAATGAAGTTGGAGGACACAAAGGCAGACTGATATATTGCAGACAGAATGTTTTGCTATTAGATTCTGGATGTGTGTCATTAGTTTTCTGTTTTCCTTTCATTGCTTTTATTCCTGTTGTCATTTAGGTTTTTTACCACTGAGAGTTACTAATCTGGAAATGAGTGACTTAGTATGCTGGTACAGCTATAAACTGCCATTGTGATGCATCTGCAAAAAGGACAAAATGCAATCCCTTTGATGTATTAGAAGAACTATCTTACTTTGGGTTTTTATATAAAAAGGAACAACAGGTGCTATTAAGATCTTGATGAAACAAATTCTGAAACATTATGTTCAAGAAGAAAGAGAACAGGAAAGAGAAACAAGCTGGAGCGGCTTCAAGTGAAGAAGAACACTGTTCAGGAAGAACACTGTCAGAAGAATGGTGAGCTAGAAAATGACCTTGGACTGAAAATTCTCAACTTGTTTACTCTAACAAACTAAAGGCTAAGAAGAAATTTGAGTGAAATTTGCAAATATATCCAGCATATATTCTGGGAAGAAAAGGACTATTTAGCTAAAGTGCCATGCTGACACCAAATAAGTGGTTATTAGTTTACCCTGAATAAATATAATTCAGAAACTGAAAGATTGCTAGTTGTTTGAGCAAAGAAATTCTGGAATAGCCCTCTACCAAATGCAACTGTTAGGAGGGAAGGCATGATTTTTTTATTTATATGGTTTGGTGTTTTTTTAAGGTGGAGGTCTCTTAGGTCATGAAAGGGATTTATATGACACAGTGTGTTCCCTAGCAAAGGACTCTACTTAGGAGCCTGGAAGGCCTGTGGTAACTTAGTGATCTTAAGGTGGTGGTCTTGCTCTTAGTTTCAGTAGTGTGAGTAGACCAACAAACAGCTTTTAGGTAGAATGTAGAAAGTGATATTAATTGGAATGTTTAAATGTTTTAAATATCTGGGAACAGCATTAGACAATAACAGTTCGATTTATGAAATAAATTCCTATGCATATGGATTGGCAGTTTCAGAAATACACAAGCTAGTTCTGCAAAGAGGATGTAGCATCTTCAATTACACTGCTTTTGAAAATGTTTTCATCACAACATTCTCACTCTGTACAGCAGCAGTGGTTCATGGAGGCCTATGGTTTTAAACTGCAAAAAGTTAAAACATTTCCAACTTTGGAGCTTTATTGCTAAGAATAGTACGTGTGTTCTCTAATTGTGCATGTACTGCTAGCTACTTATCCCTGGCAGGATGTATTGTGCTTTCAGAATAACAGCTCTTGTTGCTTTTCAACATACATTGGGCATATCAGGCTTTGTGTCACTATGCATTGGGTTATCTCTGTCTTACAGAGTCCTTGAGGGACTTTTCAGTTATTAGGATTTAAGAATGCTGTATAGCATGGAGAAAGTAATTCCAGGCAAAGGTGTAGTTGGAATGCATCAGGTATGCAGCAGTGGTATCTTGAACCTAAGTCCTTGATCACATGGATTTTTCATCAAAGGAGGAGAGTGCAGTGCTGTTGGTTAAAAGGAGAAACAATAGAGAATGGCAGACACAACTTTGAAGTCAGTCCCAAAGTTTGTTTGAAGTCACAGGACAGAGGTTGTATGTGCTTGGATATTGAAAGGGATGGAAATAAGGCTTGTGTATTTTGCTGACATTTTCCTCCTGAGGGACTCAAGGAACTATCTAAACATAGAAATGAAGCTTCCAGAGCCACGTGTGAGACTCCTCTCAGTGCCTCTTTCCTTCCATTATCATTGAGGGCCTTTTAATCTCTCACTGGACAGACTTTCTTCTCTCCAACTCATACCACTGTGCTCCTTACTACTTGCCATGTGTCTGTCACTTTTGCTGCTTCTTGCTCCTGTTTCACTATTTTTCTATTCCCTTTGCCCATCTTTATAGACTGCACAGGGTGGGCTAAAGTTCAGAAGCATTGTAGAAAGTCTAAGTAGACCAGGAAGTTTTCTTCAAGGTCTTTATGCCACAGACAGGATCAATAGGTGTGGGGTACCGGCAAAGACCCACTTCACTGGCCTAAGACAATACTAGTAACAAGGTAGTTGAGTCAGAAATCTATTGGTTAACATGTTCTGAGCATTTATAACATCTTGGGTTACTTTAGTGGCAGCACGGGGACAGTTTCTTAATGAAACTGGATTCTTCAGGATGTGGAGGTAACATTTTGGTCAGTCTTGAGTTTCACAATATTTATTTTTTCAGTGATATTGTAGGCAATTTATTGTGCAGATGGAGCAAGAGAGGAAGAAGGCATGGAGGCTTAATCATGGCTTGCCAAAGGGAAAGCTCTTTTAGGAGACATATTTTGTCCCCTCTGTTTCCCCATATTTTTTCCATTATGCTCTATTATTGAACCAACTAAAATTTCACTGTTGTGATACAGAAAATAAAACATACCCCTTTTCTGTGCTTGTTTTCAATTTTAAATATCACAATTATTTCCAAAAATAGAAATGGAGCAAGACAGAGTACATATGAAAAAGATAAGTACTGGAAAATCTTGTGTTTTTCAGGTTTGAGACAAATGGAGTGGATAAAGAGGGATGTGGTGCACCCGCAGTTAAAGTAGGTATTATATTTTATCTCTCAGCTGCCAGTTGCTAGAAAGGAACTACTGTCCTTCATGCGGTCTTACCATATCCTAGTAGTCCTCCAGCATCAACTTTTCATCTTTCTCCTGGTCTGCAGAAGTTTGCAAAAGTAATTCAAACAGTCTTTTATGTTAATTTTCAATCTAATTTGATCTTTTACTTAAAGGAAGCTATAGTTTCTTTGCCCTGCCCAAGGGCAGGGAAAGATGCTCAGTGCAAATCCCACATTCTAGGGCATACATTCTGAATCATTACTATTTCATTCTAACAGTTTATGCTTTAGTGCTTAATTGATTTGGATGAAAATTGACATAATTTTTGATTATGTTCTGTGGAATCCCAGTGTATACTGTCACCTATTAACTGTGATTTCCCTTGTGTTGTACCTGGAGGAAGAATGGAAGTAGACAGAAAAACATCCCTATCTGTAGCATTGTCATCATTTCTTGGAGTGCAGCAATGTTAACTGGGGAGAGTAAGAATTAAGAGCTTTATTTTCCTTATGCTTATTTCATCTTGGGCCAGTCAAGCATATTGCTGAGGCTATGCTGGATGCACAGGAGCCTCTGCTGGAGCTCAGCTTTGGCACTGCATCTTTAAACGTCCAGCATGTTTCAGAGGAGAAGGGAGCTGCTTCATCCTTTTCTTCCTCTCTGTCTCTCCTACTGGTACCTTCCATGTCCCTGATGGCAGGGTCAGACTACATAAAATTTCTTTCCATAAACATGACCGTTCTTTCAATGAGATTAAAGCTGAGGCATGAGGCTCCTGAAGTTTCTCTGAGTGCACTCACTTTATAACATAGTTAAGAATGAAGGATACAGACACAATTGAGAGTCCACTAGATGTTTCTTTGGCTATGTCTGAGAATTGCGGAATGACCTGTCATTAATGTCATTCATCCTGGAATCATTCAACCTCCTCTTATGAAAAAAATTCTGTTGATCTGGTCCTCCAAAGGAATGCATTTCTAGAGCTTACACAAATATATAGTTTAATAGTGCAAGGCTTCTCTAATGTTTTGTTTAAAAATTATGTGTGTATTTGTATACAAACAGAAATTTGCACATAGCACTGTCAGCATTATAAGCACCTGTTTCAGACTTGGTGACATTCAGACGTAGCTGCTAAATAGTACTTAAAAAAAAAAAGGTATTAAGGGGTCAAACCAGTAGTTGATAAAACTCCAAATGGATCCAACTAGTGTACGCCTGAATTTGAACCAAAGTTATTATCAATTTGTCTCACTTATGTTCTCCATTTTTTTCAGAGTTATCAGACTAAATAAGATTTTAAGACATCTGTTACTCACTGTGTTATCAATGTGGTTTCAACTTCTGCTATATGTTATATGGTGTAGAATTTCCTTTGTTAGGTAAATAAATAGATACCAGCAATGTAAAGATCCAAAATCATTTTGTAGTGTTGGAGATGCTGGTTAGCTAGTAAAATAACTATTTAAATTAGAAATTCATTAACAATATGAATCCGTATGTCTTAAGACACTTATTTTAAGTTTTAGTATAATTGAGTAGAAATGGATACATAATTTTTTATTTGAAAAAGCATCTTTGTTGCTAAGCTCTCATAACCACACACTTAGTAATTTTTTATAAATGAACGTTGCCTTTTCACTATCTATTCAATGTCCTATTTGCGATTCAAATAAAATATATCAATTAATGTGGCAAAATCCAGGTGGACTGAACCTTCAAGACAAACTTGGTCAAAATGCATGATAAGGAACTAAATGGTCACAGAAACCTGCTAATACTGTCGTTATATGAATATGTGTAGGTCAAAAAAAATGAGTCAATTGCACGATTGGCACCAATGCAAAGATGAAAGATATTTATTTACACAGGTGATGTGAACCAATTTTCAGTTCTTTCAGTTGTATATAAAGTACTTTATGTTCTTTTAAACTTCTGTTTAACAAACCAGTTAATGGTAGGGTGTTATTACAGGATGGGCAAAGATGAGGCACAAATAAATTTTGGCATGCATATCAGGAAGAGAAGCAGCAACATGGGTGGGTCAGGCAGCAGTGTACAGATTCAGCAAGAATGTTGCAGCTGAAGCTCCTGCTGGAGAAGTTCCATAAATACAATTGTGGTGTGTATGGCATAAGCAAAGACCAGTCAAAGCCTCAGAGTGCATAGTGAAAATTTATCAAACCATGTGAAGCTTTAAGGTGTGTCTTAGTATCTCATAGTCAAGCCCAATTCCAATTTAAACTAGA
The DNA here is from genome assembly GCF_000687185.1 of Egretta garzetta. Taxonomy (NCBI): domain Eukaryota; kingdom Metazoa; phylum Chordata; class Aves; order Pelecaniformes; family Ardeidae; genus Egretta; species Egretta garzetta. Next base: position 104,180 of record NW_009260394.1, on the reverse strand, counting down.
TATTTTGGGTGTTGATAGCTGTATAGCCATATTCTTACAGTAATCAGCATCTTTGAATTATCTTAAATACTAGTATTTTCATAAGAATATGTCCTCCTCTGCCCTTGCTGGACAGTGAACCACTGCACACCTTGTATGTGGAGTGATGTGTGTTGGTGTAATAAAGGTTGTTTCCTGAATTCTGCATAGAAGTATTCATAAGGACAAAATATGTCTTATTTTGCATTTTAACTGTTTTTTTTTAAATTTAAATTACTAGTATCTCCTAGGAAGAGACTGACAGTTCAGTAGGTCTTGCCAATGGTTTCAACCAGACTTGTTTAGAATGACGGTTGATACTGTGAATTACTTTTTTTTTTTTTTTTAATCTAAAGGGTAAAGAGTATTTTCTTTACTATACCAAGTTCTTCACTCAATTTATAAAATAACTTATTTACATTTACTTTTAGGCTTATGTAGCCTTCACTATGGTGAAGCATAAACAAAAGGCAGAACACCCTAGGACAAATATTTAATGTTTATTTTATTTTGTTTGTCCTTTCTGTTTTATGAATAACAATCAACTATAAAATGTGAGGAAAAGTCAAGAAATAAACCCCCCTTTTTCTTTGCACAATATGGTTGTTTTGTCCTGAGTTATGCATGAGCTATTCTCTTTTGTCTGTTTCTAATATAAATATTTTACTCAAAGATTTAGTATCTCATTTTATTCAAATTCAAAGAAGTTAAAAATTCAGTGTCTGTGTAGGTATATATATTTTAAAATTTGAAGTTCCTGACATTTAAAACTGTTAAATTAAGTCACTGAAAACTTGCCATTGTGCAAAGGACATGAAAGATTCAGATATGTAAGCCAGTGGCAAACTACTGAAAAAAATAGTCTGTGACATACTGAATTTGGAGTATTTTTAAATATTAATAACTTATGTTTAAGCTTTCAATATTATTTAGTATAAGAATTCTCATGTAAATGGGAAACCAGGGATTTTCTTTTAAATAAGGTCTAAAACTGTTACAAGGTGCTTATTTAAACTTCCTACCAGTGTTTTCTCATAGTAATTGCTAAGGAAAAAAAAACCATGGAATTTTGCTTTTGTCTTTCTTTCTAAGATTATATCACAGATATCGGGCTTTTTGGAATGTGTCAAATTTTGTAAAGTTGATTGATTCTCTGTGTTGATTTTGTGACTGCACTGTCAAATAAGTTAGGAATTCTGCCATTCTGAAAAGTGACATTTTACATCTGCTTTGTTATTGTGTGCAAGGGAAGGAGCACACATATGGGTGCTTAGGTCCTATGGGATATAATTTGAGGTACCTGGTCTTTGAGGTAGAATCCAGAATCCTGTGTTAAGCCCTTGGGCTCAGAGTGAATATTGGATAAAATCAAGACACCTCAAAATGTGATGTAAACCAGCTGGAATTCTCATGCAGCAGTGTGTTTAGTCTTCATACTGCCTTTGTAAGGCAGGAGAGGGAAATGACTTCTCTGGAGTGGTGGTTGCTTCTGCCTTTAACAGAGGTAGTTAGTATACAGGCCTGGAAAACTGGGAACACAGTTTAGTATCCTGTTGGTCTGGAGAAGATGAAAAATTATGCCAGTCTGTCTATGTGGCATCACAGAAGAAAGGGATTGATCTCTACGTCCTGTAGAAGGTTGTGCTGCAGTGTAGAAAGGCTCAGACAGGCATCACACAAAAAAGCACTCCCAGGTTATATTATGTACTTGTTTTGTTGTTCTTGCTTCTTCAGACTTCCTTTATTTTATACTAATTATTGGTTATGCTGCAAAGATAGTCCCAGGTTATGATTCCATTTCTCTAAAATCTGTTTCCAGCTCTCTAATGAGTTTTATTCCTTTTAAAAACCTCACAAATTCTCCAAAATGTGCTGTGTTCCCCACAAAGTATTACATAGTATGTAATACTGTTCTTATAATGTTTTTATCGTACAAATATCTATTTTGAATTTCTAGGGGAAAATAAATAGCATTTCTGGGTAACTGTTACATACTTACGACTTGCTCGTTGCTTCCTGTGGCCTTTTCTGTGCTTTCTGTCCTAGGATTCTAGGTGGTTTCTGAAGCCCTGAATCATCAGAGCACTTCAGTAAAAAACCTTTCCTCATGTATTGGGGGCAGGCGTGTGTGTGTTCTAGTTTTTGGTTTTGTTTTGTTTTGGTTTGTTTTTTTCCCCTGTATCCATGCTTAATTATGTACTTTAAACAGATGTCTTATTCCATCCAGCTCAGTTAAAGTTATGTTCAGAGTTAAACATATACTCGTGTGTGTTTCAGGACTAGGGTACAAGATGGTACTCAAAGTGTTAATATATAATGCTACTTCCAACTGTACAATCTGTCATTTAAATGCTGAAATACAGTGCAAGACCTGCAGAAGTGCATATGGGAGCATCATGAATAGCAAATGAATCTATTTTGATCCTTGATGGATGTTTCAATGAATAACAAATGAGTTCACAGTGATTGGACAGAGAAAGTGTTAGTGAAGGTTTTTTTTTTTTTTTCCTGGCATAATAAAGGAACCATCTTAAAGTGATGGTACGCAGCAGGCTGTGTTTAGTTGCCTCGGTACTGACTCTTGGGCTGTTGCCTTTTCTTTAACTGTGCTTCACGCTATTTTATAAAGAAACAACCATCCATGTTCTTTAAGGCTCTTGTCTCATTAATGTTTTTGTCTGATACAAAGGAATTAACCTTTATTTGCAATATATATTTTCAATGCACATTAAATATACATGCATTAAACTACTTTCCAAAGGACTCAATTCCATCAAACCTTACTAGAACTTAAATTATAGAATCAGACCTTTTGTTTTGAAATACTAGGGAGCAGTTCTCTTACTATCAACCCCTTGCATAAAACAAAACCAAGACTGCTTGTTTTAGTTTTCAGAAGAGACAGAGAAGGTAAAGAGGGATAATTTTGTTCTTTGACCTCAACATGTTTCACTAATACAGCAGAAATATGGCTTGAAATTGTGTCTGAAGATCCTACAATCCAGCAGTCAGGTATTTCAGTGCAGCACAGAAGTTTGTGACTGATATGTAGTGATTCTTATCAGAAATGGGCATTAATTTTTTTGTTCTCTCCTTATTATGAAATAGAATGACATGGCTAAGTAGTGCATGTGCTTGCAGACAGATTTGTGCATACAAATCCTTGCTTACAGATTTTTCTAGGTGTATATGTAAGCTGGTTAGTATACCAGATTAAAATTTTGATGCTTTTTAATTCTTTTTGCAAATAGTTCATCTTAATTTTGTTTTTTTTAACTTTCTAAGGCTTATTCCTCACAAGTAGTTTGCTGTTGTATTTTCATAATCATTATAAATCAAGAGCTGTTGGGCTTCTTTGCTATTTTTTCAAGGTACAGAACAAGAAACAGCTTTCAGTTAGCAAGCTGCATGTAATTTTTTTTTTCACAAGGGACACAAAATTATTTGGTTATTTCATTGCTGAAGAGAAATAAATAATAATATACCTGAAAATGAACACGTGACCAAGTTCTCTAAAATCAGCAGCAGTAGAAAAAGTTACCCTGTTTTCTTCTAGCTGTATTTTTATATATTCACATATTAGTTGGAAATTAAATCCTATCTAGTTGCATTAACCAGTGAATCAAGATTAATTCATTATCTTTGACACACAGATCTAGCGTTAGTTTCAAAATGATCATCTGCACTAGAGGACAATTTTTGTTAGTCAAAGGTTTTGCAGAACTGGGATGGTCATTTTGCTATCCAGGTGCAAAATTCAGCTGCAGCAACATCCTTTAATTGCCAGGCAACCAAGAGAAAAACATCTGCTAGTTATGAATATGTTCTGAATTGGTAATCATAACAAAATAATGCACTGCCTGTTCAGCTGAGGAGTAAGTCAGAAGGCTAAAGGCTGTTGCATGTCACTCATGTTCACTGTTGACTTACAACCGCCTGTAAATTCAAGTTACCCATTCTGTCTCAATTAGACACAACATATAAAATCATTAAAAGAATATAAATTCAAATGTTGGTAGGTGTAACAAAAGCATATGGGTATATTTTATGCACTCTTTTTATGAGATTGTGAATTATCATGCACAAAATGACCTTTTCTACAACTAGATAACAAATATAGTACAATGTATGTTTCTTATACATTAAACACTCATGACCTTCCAAAACAGTCAGTTTGACATTATTAGTTCTACTGAATTTTGCTTTTGCATATATAGGGACTGATTATCCTCTTATTATCTTTATGGTAGTTAGCTGTATTTCCACTGTAGTCAATGTAATGAACACATATTAAAATTTGTTTGAAAGCAGAGTCATTTCCAGTGAGTATAGGAGTAGGTAGCATCAAGATGCATGTACTGAACCTTTCTTCTGTTGTGAGAAGACAGATGATGTAATTCCAGTATCCCTGAGGCCCCCCCATTCTCCCACATGTTCTGTACCTGTAGCCTAACCATGCTATACTGTACGAGTACAACATATGCTGTGTAGCTGGGGATTTGTGTGTTTCTTCCTTGTACAGAGGGTATGTACAGGCTCTGTGTAGCTTTGATCACAGTCTGGGAGCATAATTTATGTATGTGTATTCTATTCAAATAAAGAGTAAGTCTAATTTAAAGTTAGTCTTGATTACCTTTCCTGTTTTGGACTCTGAATTGTCTTCCGCAGGAAAAAGGATGTGGGAGAAAAAACACAAAGACATTTGAAAGAAGTGCTTGTGCAAAATGCCTTTAAACTTGGTGAGCTTTGGCTACTTACTCTGCATTGGCAGCACAGCTGTGGAGAAGCTCATTTAATACATGCAGAAAACCCAGTCCTCCTTTGACCATTCTCCACTTTTATTACTGTTAATTTACCCAAACCTAAGCTCACAAGATATTTTTTTGCTGTTTTCCACTCAGGGAGAAGTTCTGACATCTGTTGCTCCTTTGTGGTACCTGACGCATAAAGTACTTCCGCTTTCTTCTGTGGTTTAATCACCAGGATTTGCTATGTTCCTACTCCCGTGCTAACACACAGGTTTCATGCTTTGCTTCTTGCAGGACAGAATTTGTACAGGAGAGCTGTTGTAGTTCAACATAGAGGAGTTTCAAGAGACTTGACTATGGCACAGTCTGAAGGAATCTGGGCCTGTTGGGAGCAATATTCATGTTCTTCATGTTGGGATCACAAAAATCATTCTAGATGTCAGTTTGCATTGCTGACATTTCCAGCTTTCCTTCTCTAACATACTGCGTATCAAATGAAATAAGAAACTTCCAGATGTTCCAGTTTACTGTTCCCTTTGCTTGGTTTCTTTCATTAGCAGGACAAGCATGTTGTATAGCTGACACAGACAAAAGCAGTAACGAGAAGAACTTGTTTCCAGTTAGTAACACCAGTATTAAGTGGTTGTCTGTATGACATTGTAAACATTTAGTGTACTTTCAGTAAGCCTATGTGAAATTTGAGAGCATCTGCTTCCCTAAGATGATCAGATCAAACACCTTTCTAGTGCCCAGAGTCAAAAGGACTTTCAGTAAGCCTATGTGAAATTTGAGAGCATTTGCTTCCCTAAGATGATCAGATCAAACAGGGAAATCTATGATCAAAGCAGAGACAAACCTGGTTGGCATTTTCTCCATTATTTCTTGTCTTAGACAAAAAAATCTCCAGTCACTAATTGATAAGCCATTAAGAAACTCCAGGTGTAACCTCAGAGAGGGCCAACCTGGCCTTTGTGATTGGTAAGTTATGTTGAGAGTGGGTAAGAGAGCCTAGGATCAGGGCTGTTAGAGAGGCAGAGGGCCCACATGGGTGTTTGAGGGACCCATGAATGTGGATATGCCTGTGAATCTAGAGAGCAAGGGCATGTGTTTTCTCTAGTGAGCTTCAGTCTGGATAGCCAGGGAGGAGGAAGAGGACTTGGATGTCTGTACTTAGGTTTTATGTGAAATCGGGTGGTGGTATGTCTGGGTGTTATTAAAAGGCAGTGCCCTGTGCAGGCATCTGTGCCGGTGTCCTCTGTGTATGTGTCTGGGATACACGCACAGCCATGCTACTGATTGAACTGTGCAAAGCAGAAAGCATCAGCCATGTTTTTTTGGTCTGGGAAAGAGAGACCTCTGGGTATACCTGGCCGGGCTCCAGTGACCAAGCAGGAGGGATCCATGGGTCCTGGAGTCTGCTGGAGGCAGCGCCCTTACCACATCCCTGAACTCACTCTGGTAAATTCTGCACCAGGTCACTCACTAATGCCGTTGTAATTCAAGTTCCTGTCACCATTTACAGCTCAGTCAAAAATACTTACATTCCTGTGGAGGATGTTGTATTATAATGGCAGGAAAACAATAATGCATTTGATCAATGAAATGAAAAAAGCAAAAGATAATAAGATACAGTAAAACATAGTTGCATCAAAATTTCTGTGGAAAAGATGAAATTATGTGATTTAAGTTGGTGATTGACATATTTGATAAAATAAGCAGCAGCTCTGCTACATCCTAATGCATGCAAAATGAGGAATAGCCAGATGCTCCCAAAATTCACGATCTTTTAAATTTATTTTAGTTCTTTGGTGTTTATAATAGAGGTTTTGCATACAGTGTTGAATAGAAGAATAGTACTCATGTAATTTAACTGACAGCTGAGTGATTGTTTATTTAACCATTTTTGAACAGCTTCCAAGTTTTGAGAGAAAGAATTGTATATTTCTGAAGGATTATATAAATGTACAAGCTGTTGATACTCAGTTAATTAATACCTTGGAGATGTGGCCTTAGCATCTGATAAGTTAAATTCATGACATTAGGTTCTGTAGTATGAAAGGGAATGTACTGTACTACATCAGCCTCTGACAATGGATAATTATCAATAGTGCAGATATTTGATGTAGCTCTTCAAGAAATGTAGCCTTTGTGCATGCTCAAGAGTTCTAAGTTTCTTGCATGGGTGCACATCTATCTCTGTGTACGCACATTTACATGTGATTTTAGCTAATAGTTCTTTGCATATAGCTGCTGAAGTTTGGTTTGGATGTTTGAAATCATTAAGTATTTTTCAGCTACAGATTTTATCTATTTGATTCCAGTTGCCTGAAACTGAGTGACTGATTTAACTGGCCAGTGTGAAACTGTAATTTTTGAGTGAATATATGACTCAAAACTATGTTTGGATAAATATTTTGATGTTTAAGCTTAAATTTCACTTATCTGAGCATTCATTTCAGTGAGTTTCTAATATTCAAATTTTCACAGGAAGCAAAACTCAGAGTCACGAATCATGGTCAAGTGAAAGATAGCTTTTCAGATTAAGTGTTTGTGAGTGCTTTGGAGTTTGGTTTTTTTTCTTGTGTCCCAGTTTTTTCCACTGTCCGCTTCTTCTTGAGGCATGGTGCTTTAACCAGTTTGCTCCTCCCATTATCACATAGCTGCAGTGCTGCTTTCTGACACCGAGTGAATTACTCACATTGAATGCATTTCACAGTTTTTCTGAAAGGATACTTCCAGGCAAAAAAGGTTTTGCGGGTCAGAGCAGTGAAGGGCTGCATCAGGTCTACAGCTGTTTCCTTCAGAAGTCCCTAGTGTTTAGCAGGGGGGTAGAAGTTGGATAAACACTAGTTTTAAGAGCCTGTGGGGGAATATCTCTCTAGCTCAACAGTCTGGTGCTTCCAGACTGCTCTTAGCTTCCTATGGGGCCCACAGGCATTTTGTATAAAGCCCACAGGCTCCTGTAAGTTAGAGAAACTTTCTGTTCACAAAAGGCTTCTGGGATGAATGTACATGAGTACCTATCCAGATACCTCTGGACAAGTTAGTACACAACTTTGTAAGTTTGTGAAACGACTTTTGTTTAAATACTTTCACAGTTATTTTATTTGCCTTGTAGTGGGTTTACTGTGGCCATCAGCCAAAACCCCACAGCCCCTTGCTCCCTCCCCTCTGCTACGGGACAGGGAGAAAGTAGAAGGATAGCAAGAAGTCTCCTGGACTGAAGTAAAGACAGTTTAATAAGTGAAGCAAAAGCTGGACACACGAGCAAAGGAGGAATTCACTCACTGCTTCCCATCAGCAGGCAGATGCCCAGCCACCACATGGGAGACAGGCCCTCCAGCACACAAAGCTTGTTTGGGAAGACATGTGCCATAACCACCATCATCTCCCCTTCTTCCTCTTTTCCTTGAGCTGTTATTGCTGAGCATGATGTGTTATGATATGGAATATGACGTCAGTCTGGGTCAGTTGTCCCAGTGGTGTCCCTTCCCAGCTGTCGTGGTTTAACCCGGCTGCCAACTCAGCACCACGCAGCCGCTCGCTCACTCCCCCCTCCCTCAGTGGGATGGGGGAGAGAATCAGGAAGAAAATAAAAGGTTAGAGCCAAGGGCTGAGATAAAGACAGTTTAATAAGAGAAAATAATAATAATAATAGTAATAATAATAATAGTAATAATGAGAATGGTAACAGAATATACAGAATATACAAAACGAATGATGCACAATGCAATTGCTCACCACCCGCCGACCGATGCCCAGCCCGTCCCGAGCCGCAAGCAGTCCCCGAGCCGCAAACAGTCCCCGAGCCGCGAGCGACCGACCGACCGAACTAACCCCCCCGAGCATGATGTTATATGGTATGGAATAGCCCTTTGGTCAGTTTGGGTTAGCTGTGCTAGCTGTGCTGTACTCCCAGCTTGTTATGCACCTGGCCGAGCAGGAGAAGCTCAAAAAGTCCTTGAGTAGTCTGAGCACTACTTGGCAACAGCTGAAAACATCAGTGTGTTATCAACATTCTTCTGGTACTAAATCCAAAACACAGCACTATGCCAGCTTCTATGAAGAAAATTAACTCTATCCCAGCTGAAACCAGGACACCAACCCCTTGCCCAGCCCCAGCCTACTCACAGGGGTGGCAGAGTGGGAAACTGAAAAAGCCTTGATGCTGTGCAAGCACTGCTCAGCAATAGCGCAAACACTGGTGTGTTAGCGAGGTTGGTTTAGTCACACACCCAAAGCAGAGCACCATATGGGCTACGATGAAGAAAGTTAACTCCATTCATCCAGATGCAGTACAGCTTAAATGATCGGATTTTTATTGTTAGAGTGTCCTGCCCCTTTCTGATAAGCAAATATATTTTATGCAGGGCCTTTGAAATACAAATAGTTCTGGCAGGTAGATACAGCAGATAAACTGCTTTAGTGGCAAAGGTAATACTCCAACCCATGTCTTGGGAGTATCATCAGGTGTGTAGTATCAGATAAGAAAAAGCACCTGTTAAAAACAAGCAAATGCTCTTTCCACACTTGTCACAGAACTAAGGTCAGAAAAGCATTGGATAGTGCTGACTTCTATTGATCATCACAGAATATTAAGAATTTTTTTAATAATACTAGCTGTACAAAGTATTTTATTTTCTTCTTCTGTCCACCTAAGGAGCTGTATGCATCATTCAGAAGCTCATAATTTGTAAAGCCCATAGCTATGTTGGATAAGATGTTAAACTGTGTTCTGCACTTCCTTCACTGAGTTCCAGGAGTAACACAGGTAAAATGCAAATAACAGTTAAAATACACTTAACATACAAGACAGGCACTGGCATTAATATTTTGTGGAGATTATTCTTTTGTATATGGAAGTTCAGCCTGAACTCTAACTTTTCTTTTGGGCAATATTTGGGTGAAGTCAACTCAGAAACCTTCTTTCATACAAATTAAATGAAGCTTCCCATATCCTATTTTGCAACAGGTCATGGGACCATTTTTGACCTGTAGGGAGATGACAAGAATGAGTGACTATAGTGTGAATTTACTTTCTGTCACCAAGTTACTCATGTGAAACATTGCCACTTTGAAGCTTGTAGAATTTTTCTTGACAGAGAGAGGCTTAGAAGTTTCATTTCATCTTGTTGGTTGGAAAGATTTTTTTAGTGGCTTGTTTCAGCTGAGTAGTTCCACTTTTACGTGGAGTGTCTAGAACACAGAATAGTATATTTTTGGCTACTTAAAAAAAAAAATCCACTTACAGTATAATTGTAAGCATGCATAATGAAGGAAGTTAAAAAGTTGGGTTATTTTTCCAAATTTCCGGGAAAGAATTTTCAGTGTAAAGGTGATACTTTGACTCCAGCAGCATTTAAAAATGCGATCTCTGATATGAAACATGTTGATAGTGATTATGGTGATTATACATAATGTGTAATTTGATGGAAATATAAAATCTAGATCCCCTGTGCATGTCAAATTCTAGGTTTTGCATAAAGCAGGTATACAAGTGATATGAATGTTGGAGATAATAACACCTAGTGTGTCCAAATAAAATCCTAGAACCCAAGAAATGTGTTGAATGTTTCCAATTACACTTCATAGCCTCTGACAGTTCAAAAAAAAACCCAAACTGTTGTATGCTTAGTGCCACCTGTTTACACAATTCAGAGAAGTTCAGGAAAAGGAAACAACCTTGAAGAGTCTGTGATAATAATAAAAATAGTAATGAAATGCTCAGAGATTACACATGGAAAACTAGATATGGAGATAATCTAAAAATAGAATACAGTCCAACCAGAAAATGGTATTTTACTGGGAGTGTATTTTCAGAGGTAGGATAAAGAAGAGAGAAAGATACAGCTTGGGTCCTTTTTTTCCTGTCTAAGACCAACGTGGTCCTGACAAAAACATCAAAGGTATAGAAAGATGAAGAGAAATGGAGGTACAAAGAAGGGCTAACAGTGAAATTTAAAGAGAAAGGAAAAAACCCACATACAATACTTAGGTTTAGTCTAGTTATAATCATAGAATCATAGAATGTTTTGGGTTGGAAGGGACCCCTAGAGGTCATCTAGTCCAACCCCTCAGTGCAGAAAGTTTATGTGTGTATAGTTGGGAGCAGCTGCTGCAACAAAGTTTGTGTCTAAACTTCAGAAACAAATAAGTGTTCCTTCCGAAAAGTATTTTGTGTTAGATTTGCATCAAAAACAGCAGTTGGCCTTTGGCTAGTCTACTTCTTGTACATTTTACTTTAAAAATATGCACCAGAATATTACATGAAAAGCATTCCAGCTTGTCCATTTGGTTGTATGTAATTGTTTGTTAGTCCAATACAGACATGAATGTCTAACTTGTTGATTTCTGATTTTTTAAGGAATCCTTTTCAAGATATTCCTCATCATTGTAAGAGTTTAACTTTTAATCCCAAATCAATATTTTTGCTATTTTTGCAGGATTTCTGGATTTTTGCAGAAGCTTTTCATCCAGGCTTGCAATATTTAAGAGAAATTAGCATTACTAGCCAGGCTGGCTATGGTGCAAGACCTGCTCTGTTATGGGTAGTCGCCTGGTTCCTATTATAATCCAGAGTTATACTGTTTTTGCAGAAGGTGTTGGCTACACAAAGACTAAGGAGAGGAAGGAATTTTCCATTTTTATGTTAATTCTGTGAGCTGCAGGTGATGGGGAATTTCTGCTTAGAATAGAAAGTCAATTAATTAGTTCCCAAAAAAACTTGTCTTTTACTCTAATGTTTGAAATTCTTTTGCTAGTATGACCTTTTATTTTTGCGCAGCCAGGTAAGTTCCATCTGTCTATCTTCAATGCAAAACATGTGATCCAAATGTTGTGAGTAATTAACGGTTAACCTGCAAGTGTTATTCTAATTTTTAATTATGAGCATCTCTTCTACCCTCTTATAAAGCTCATTTTCTGGATGCTGTGAGTGGAACTGGTATTGACCTAGTCTACCTGGAGACTACTGAACTTTCAACCTTCTTCAAAATAAATCTTGACAGCTTCTTATTTCTTTATTTAACTTATTAAGAGAAATAGAAAATAGTAATAGCGATAATGATTTAAAAAATAGACTTAGATGGGAGTTTAAATCTATGCATAATTCACAATCAGTGGCTCAGTTCAATGTTCTTTAAGACCTTCCTCAGTGTAAAAAATGTTTCCAGGCACCAGCAATTGCTGCTGAATTTGAAACAAAGAGTACACTGTAAATGAGCAAGAGGTGCAATGAACAATGCAACTGGAATTTCTAAGCAGACCATTAAGTTAGTGGAATAACAGTATGAAAACATGTGTGGGTATTGCCAAAAGGAAGTGTCGAAGTTGTGAAAAGTAATTCAGTATCAGAACAGAAAGCGATTCAAACTAACGTATGGACTTATATAATTTAAAAGATATGAAATAATATAGTTTAATAATACAATAATGAGTTATTTCAGGAATGTTGTCATAATCCAAATATTAAATCTGTTTGGAATTTTCTACCTTTTTCACCAACTTTTGTGGGCACACTATGGAAAATTAAGGTATTGCTAAGTGCCTTTAGAATTACTATGCAAATTTTGAGATGTTATTCTACTACAATCCCTCTACATTATTTACTGAATTCTTTCAATTAAATCCCTCTGGAGAACTATACTTTTTCACATAATATGAGTAAATAAGGCACTGCATATTAAAAAAAAAAATATCTAGTAAAAAAAATAGAAATTTTATCATGGCACAGACTGTTGTCTTAGAAGTCTTATTTGAGCATTATTCAGTTGTTTATGATTTCTTGACCCTTTAATGATATGTGGAATCTGCCAATGTGTGGAACAGTTAAAATAAATGCGGCCAAAAATGAAAAACTCAAGGGGTAATTGTTTTGAGCTCAATGATGTTTCTGAATACAATACCAACCTACTTTTCTGGTTTTTTTTAATATAAGTAAAGAAAATGTTTCCTTTGATCAGAAAAAATTAATGAAGTTTCTTGGTTTCTCCTGACATGGAGCTAAGACTGCAGTAAAATCCTTGATTGGTCAGAAAATAATAAAAAAAATTGTTCATTCGGCCTTTTTAACTGAAAAAAGCATCTTCAACTTTTGTGCACAAAGCATTTCTGTGGATGTCTTTACCATTCTGGTTTCAAATATTTAAATGACAGTTATGTAAAATACAGTCAAAGGGAAATTAAGCATTGCAAGTGGAAATAGAGGCCAAGATTCCATGTCCATTTGGATCCACCTGACTGGCAAGAAACATATGCTAAATCTAAGGCTTTACAGAAACTTAAAGAAAATATTAAATGTCTTTGAGGTGTTTTCTTAAGCTATTTTTGTATGTGTAAGATAAAGATTAACCATCTCCCTCCTATCAAATGATATTAAATACATAGTGGCGTTGTTTGCCCATTCTTGACCCCCAGTTATTGGGAATTATCCTACAATTACTGAATTCGTCCTCACTAACGTTGCTGGGCAAACATAGAGTGTGATTCCAAAGTAATTAATCTACTAAAGTTCACCTTAATTTAACATATTTGTATAGATAATTAGAATGCTGGCTCTGTTCATTAACATTTCAAATCTCATTTAAATGTAAATTGTAATATTCTCTTTTGTGAAAGAGTGGGTAGTTAGTGTCATTCATGAGTAATAAGTAATTTGTTCCTCATTAGCCATAAGAATAGATAAAGATATAGATCAAATGTGGATAGCAGATGTAGTTAAAAATGGTTACCTGTCTGGAAGGGGAATTTAAAACAAGCATTCATTGTTTTTCTGTAATTCTACATTTTTAATTTGGTCCTAATTCATAATTCAGAACATTTTCTATTAATTGGCTCTTTGCATTATTCATAATGAGGGTGTGAAAGTACAAAAATGTTTTCTCTGAGTGACTTATGAGATACAGTGTGAAATTTTAAAATATTATTTTCATATTGGTTCAGATTAAGCCCACTTATAATGCAGAGCTCTACTTCCAGATATTCTTCAAAGCACTAGAAGAAATATTGAGAAATAATAAAGACTGGCTATGCAATCATAGAATCATAGAATGTTTTGGGTTGGAAGAGACCTTTAGAGGTCATCTAGTCCAACCCCCAATATGCTTATTTATATATATTATTTTTATAAATATAAGTAATATGCTTATTTAAAAGAAAATTAAATCTAATTGTCCTATTTTGACTGAAAGATGGTTTGAATTGATTTGGAAGAACACTTCTAACTTGTTTCTGAAATTATAGCAATGTGAATTAGTGATAATAAAGAAAAAGATCCCAGGTTTCCTATCTGTTGGTTAGATTAGAAATCAGTCTGTGATGGGAAACTGCCACTTGGGTAGTGGGAAAAAAAAAAAAGTATCTTGTCATCCTTCCTATTTGTGAAAAGTGGAGAAGAAATAGGAATTTCTAAGCCATTGCTGTCACATTGAAGGTCAGTAATCAGCTCTTTTCTCTAAATAATCTATGTTACTTCTGTACCATTTTCAGTGGGGTTTTAGCGTGAAGGTAGCAATTATTTTAAGTCAATTGCGTCAAAAATGAGTTTGAAGCATGCTTGTGAGCGAAGGAGGAATTAGGGAGGGAACTGATGGAATTTGTAAGTACTAAATTAACGAGTAACAACCCAAACAGTGTTAGCACGGAGCCAGTGAGCAAGGAGAGGGGGAGCTGGAAAAGGGGAAGACTTCTGTGTTAACATTACTGCATGATTAACAAGGTTGTGGTCAAAGCTGTAGGAATCAAATGACAGATGCCAATAGTCATGGTAAGTTAAACCAGGGAAGTGTGTGTGTGTGTATAGAGATATAAAAAATAATTTTAAAAGCACTTTATTGTAAAGGTCTACTTCTTTATATTTTTATATATGCACATCCTTGATTAGAGCTTTTATATGAGAAAGTATAAATTACACATACCTGTGTATGGCTGTAAACTATCTTGTGATTTTAGCAAAAATAATTGTTCTGAACCATTGCTTGTCAGAAGCACATCAAATTGCATTTAAAAGCCATTCAAAGGGGATTTTTACCTCTCCTATTGGCAGGACAGTTTTTTACTGTTATTTGTCCTGTTTTCAGCTGGGATAGAGTTAATTTTCTTCCCAGTAGCTGGTATAGTGTTGTGTTTTGAATTTAGTATGAGAAGAATATTGATAACACACTGATGTTTTAGTCATTGCTAAGTAGAGCCTAGACTAGTCAAGGACCTTTTTTGTTTCAGTTTCCCATGCTCTGCCAGGTGCATGAGAAGCTGCGAGGGGGCACAGCCAGGACAGCTGACCCAAACTGACCAAAGGGGTATTCCTTACCATATGACGTCATGCTCAGTATATAAACTGGGAGGAGTTGGCCGGGGCCAGCAATCGTTGCTCGGGGATGGGCTGGGCATTGGTCAGCAGGTGGTGAGCAATTGTATTGAGCATCAATTGTTTTGTATATTCTGTGAATATTATTATTATTGTTATTACTCTTTTCCTTTACTGTTTTATTAAACTGTCTTTATCTCAACCCACAGGTTTTACCTTTTTTTTCCGATTTTCTCTGCCATCCTGCTGAGGGAGAGGGGGAGTGAGTGAGCAACTGTGTGGTGTTCAGCTGCCTGCCAGGTTAAACCACATCATTACTGTAAATCCTATTGATAAAAAATTCTTTATAAAACTTATGACATAAATCTATTGATGATTGAGTTTCTGTTTGTTCCTGAGTGAGTACTTTAGCGGGTACTATAAATATTTTAATTCTTTCCTAGTTTTCTTTGAGCAACATGATCTAGCGGAAGGTATCCCTGCCCATGGCAGGATGATTGGAACTAGATGATCTTTAAATAATTCTTATATTAAGGATGATCATGAGATACCATATGCAGTTTTCTAGATGACGAGCTTATCACAAGTCTTTCACAATGGCATTTATAGTACTTTCTCTCTGCTGGAAATAACTTTTTATATATATCACAGGACAGCATTTTTCTTCAAAGCGAAAAATGGATGGTGATGGAAGACCCTTGTAAGACTATCAAGCATACTGTGGTCTTTTAAATCCTCTTACACCAGATGGTGAACTTCTAGCTTGTAACTGAAGGTCCTCCTTTTAGTCCCTAAATCCAAGACTCTGTGATTGATGTTAAGTCCCATTTCATTCTTCCATTTGTCATAGCCAAGTCATTCCTCCTACATGATATTCCAGTGTTCCTCTCAATGGATGATGCTTCACAACCTTCACAGACTGTACTGAAAACAGGGCTAGAAAGAACCTGAAGAGCATTTGGGTCAATCCTTTACATGATTAAATTTTTAAAACCTTCAAATATGGAGATCCACCACAATCCCAGACAATCTGTCACATTGAACCTGTCTGCAAATTTTGCTTTAATGTCTGCCTTGATTCTTCTTTGCTATAGTTTCAGTTCATTACTTGTTATCCGTCACAGACATGGAGGAAAGATTGTTCCCTCTTTCTTCAATGCAATAGTCTTTTGTGTATCTGAAAGCTGTAGTAATAACCAGTTCTGATCTTTCTTTCTTTCTTTTGGCTAAACAAGCCTAATTCATTCTTCTTTTCAAAAGTGCATATTGATCTCTACTGAACTCTCTCCAGTCAGTCCACATCCTTCTTGACAATCAGTGCACAAAACTAAACACAGAATTCCAGCTGGTACCTTATAAGTGTTGAGAAAAGTGAAGAGAGTACTTGCGTGTCTTACAAGTAGGATTTCTGTTTATACATCTTAGTATGAAGTTTGCCTTTCTTGTAACATCATGACATAGTTGAGTAACATTTAGTTTTGTGATCCACTATAAACCCAAAGATCTTTTCTGAAAAACTGTTATTCTCGTCCTGTATTTGGCAGAGGATTATTTATACTTAGGTGTTGTACCTTGCCTTGTCTTTATTGACTCATACTCTTTGCTTTCCTCTCAGACCATTTGTCAGGGGAAAAAAATGGGGTTAGGTGATTATGAATTCTGATCTTGATCTTCAGCATGCTTGAAAACCATCAACAACTGCAAATTTAATGTGCATAGTGTTTATTTCGCTAGCCAAATCATTAACTGAAACACTACACATAATCAGACTCAGGATAGATCCCTTGAGGAATTACACTCAATCCATATAACAAGAGAGAGCTACAGGCCATAAAACGTAATTGTTCTATGTATATTACATTTCCTTTATTTGCATATGAGAATGTCATGTGAGGTGATGTTAAAATCCTACTTAAAATCAAGATACATGCAGTTTCCTAGTTATTCTTTTTAAGTAGAACTTTTACCCTATTGCACAAAAGGTTGAACACTATTTAGCATTAATGCATCCATAATTCATTTTAGTTGCTTCTTACCTTTCAAACATTTATTGATAATCTGATATTTGTCCCATAAGCTTTCCTAAATTTAGAAGCAGGATGCCTTTTCTATAATTCTGTATTTCTTCTTTTGCCCTTTTCCAACCTTCTATAATCCTACTTGTTCCTATTAAATACGAGAAGCATGAAAAAATTCTGAATCTTCTAACATATTTTAAGATTGGGTCAGTGGTTTCTTTTTAATAAATGCATTGATATAGTGTAATTAACTCACATTATTGCAACTTTAGTTTTTCACTAAATAGTAATCTTTAAGAAGCTGGTAATCTTTATTTCAGAAGTAACCTTCTTCAATATTTGTTGGTTGGTAATATCAGCTGTCTGTAATAAAGCTTCATCTTTCAGAATCCAGTGTAGCACTTACATGTTTACAAAGATTTCCTTAGAGCTTCTTGAGCTCCTAAAATCACCATATTCTTGGTATTTGGAAGGCTTTTCCAGATTTGGCCTTGATGGGATCTGTCTGTCACTTGGTCTTTATGTTAATCTTGTTCATCCTTGAGAGGCAATACTTTTTTCCCTTGTCTGTCACTCAGACTTTTCAGATTGGTTTAACTACTTGCAGTTAACTTTTATTGGGAGTTTCCATCTTGTTTTGTGCTTTTTGAACCAATAAATAGAAAATATTTTTTTATTTGATTGTTAATTGTCTGACCAAAAAAGATAGAAGTTAGCGCTTTGAGGGTTGTAATGAGCATCCATGTAAAAATAGAGGCTTTCTCACTTGAGAAACCTGGAGACAGTAATGTTCCCTGAACAAATTTTATTTAGAAAAGACAACCCACAGTTTATTACTGTGACAAATAACTGTAAGAAATGACCTTTTACCAAACACTAAAAGTATTTAAAGCCCTGTGAGACTTAGATGGTTAATTCCTTTGCCTTTTTCTACTCTGTGTTGACACAATGAACCCTTTATACCTTTTGTAAGAGATGTGGTTTCTCTCATTGTTCTGGATTAAAAAAAATTTTTTTTTTTTAATAGTGTAAGAAATATTATGTGCTGATCGTTCATTGGATTGCCTTTCTCTGTTCAACACTTCAGTGAAATCATATGATTTAGTCCGGCAAGCATTTACTGTGGCATATAAACTTTTCTGCTTTCAGTGGCTCATTGTATGGGGACAGTGGTGGTGTGACAGTAATTGTCCTGTTTTCCCTAGTTCTTCACCTGCTTGCTTTGGAACAAGGGAGAACTTTTCAGAAAAATGCTTTTCAGAGACAGTAACTACTGAAAAAACAGGATGCCTAGACTTCCAAGTATACCAAGTAACAATTTAGAATATCTAGATAAGTTTAATTTCTTATTAGGAAAGAAATCATCCACATTCACACTTAATGAGTAACATAGTAAAGAAGACTCTAATGAGCTTCATTTTCAGCAGGTACAAATGAGAGTAATTGCCTTGTCTTAAATGGAACCATGTGAATAAATACCAGCTGAGAATTTGGGCCAAGAACAGTAATTTATCAGTGCAGATTCCATTTTGCAAAGAGAACAAAAGCAAGACCAAGCTTCCTTTTCAGATGTGGTTCATCTTCATGCACTATAGCTGAAATACAAGTTTGCTATGATTACATGAACTACCAGGAACTATAGCAGGGGTTTCATTTTGCATTTTCTTTTTCCAGTTTGCATTTAATATGTTAGGATGTAATTATATATAGTCAAGAAAAGGTGACAGGAGGACTACATGGATGAACAAGGAGCTCCTGACAAAACTCAAACATTAGATGAAAGCATAGGAGAGAAGGAAGAAGAATCTGGGCACAAAGGAGGAATAATACAAACACTGTCTGAATGTGGGATGAGGCTAGGAAAGCCAATGCCCACCTGCAGTAAAATATGGCAAGGGACATGAAAGGCAAGAAGAAGAGTTTTTACAAGTATAGCAGTGGCAAACCCAAAGACTAGGCAAAATATGGCCATGCTGCTAAATGAGGCAGGGGGAGTTGATGACAAGGAACATGGAAAAGGCCGAGGTAGTCCAAACATATTAAGAGGGTGATTAGGAGTATTCAGCTTGAATTTACAAAGGAGAATCATGTCTGACCAACCTAATGGCCTTCTATGACAAAATGACTTGTTGGGTGGACAAGGAGAGAACAGTGATGCAGGCAACAGTCTCATCCTGTTCATGTCTCTGCCTGAGCAAGGTAGAGATCTACTACTGATAATTTGTGTATAACTCTCATCCTGCCAGCGGCTGAGCTCAGACACTCGGTCTCCCCAGTTGCTAGTACCTGGACATATGATCTCTTGGAGTTGCAACCCCACTCTGTTTGCTGGTGCAAACTAACTCACACATACACATATGCTCATGCCCACCCAAAGCCATCTGGGGCTCAAATCATCCTAGTAGCCAATCTCTCTATGATGTCACCCCTAGATTGACATAGACATTAGCAGATCTCACTGGTAGCTGGCTAGGACACTTACAGTGTCCCTGACAGCCAGCTTCTCTCATACTCTTGCCTTTAGAGGTACATGCTCCTCCTTGACCCCAGGCCACATCACCTATCTGCCAGCTGGTCCAGTTTGATTGTTGTTAGTGCTCGTACACTTACACTTGCTGCAGTTGCTCTCACCACGAGCACATGAGGCTCTGACCCCTGGTCCAACTCCCACAGCTGGCGCTTGACCTCACTGTGGTCTCCGGCCTTTGGCATACAGACCTCCAGCCATGGTGCCAGTCCAGCTGGTGGCACTCAGACCTTCACTTGTTCCAGTTGTTGGTGCTGTGGACACATGGGACCCTATGACCTGCATTCCCACCTCAGTTTTTGACATTAAAATTTATTTATTCTGGTCACTCCAGTTGCTGACACCACAGATGCACAAGCCTGGTGGTCTGACTCCTGTTACTGCACTCAGACTCCCAGTACACACATGCACACAGATATAGTCCCTCACCCAGGAAAAGAATTAGAAAGAAATTTAAAAAGAAGATATGACAGACTGCACTGATCAGATGCAGGACATGGCTACACAAGTGTACTGACCATCAAATTATTTATTGACAAGGAACCAGCCCTTATTAACCCTTAACACTCTTATTTTCTCCATACTCATTCCTCCCTAAATTTCCTAAATCCATCCCTTTCCCTGCCTTTGGTTCCACCTTTAAGCATCCCATAATAAGTCTTATGCAATCACAAAATGTGTCCCATACACCTAAGCAGAAACCCCCCTTCACCTGACAAGATGCTTCATGCTTGATTCATCATGATGGGTTTCACAAATGGACAACAGGGCTCAGGCTCTCCTGGGACAGCCCTAAGAGGGGCCCAGAGAGGATAAACCTTTTTCTGATCCCTTATTTTGGCTTCCTGCTTGACACTATGCATCTATGCTCCTTTTGTCTTGTGGAGATGGGCTGATGGCTCCTTTGATGGGCTTGAGAGCAGCCAGGATGGGGTATTACTTAGGCTTTCCCCACATTGCCATTGTATCGCTGGGTTCCTTTGTAGGTGTGCAGATGGGCTTTTAATATAATCTATTAGGTGAGACTACAATTCCTTGAGCATTGTATTCCTACAAAGACAGAGTTTATTTTTTGACAGAAAGACTCTAAAAATACCAGCAGTGATTTCTACAGGTATAGTCTATATTTTTAATGAGTCCACATTCAGGGTAATATAGGGGAAATAAATAGTTATTTAATGATGTTAATTGTCTACATGAGCATGACGTCATTCTTGGGTGATATACTTCAATGCTATTTATGCTAATATCTTCAAATGCCTTTCAGCCATTTCTGGGTAAGTGGCCAGAAGAAAATTCTGACTTTTGATACAGTCTCAGCGAACTGAGATACTTGGACAGATTTTGTAGACAGGTAAAACCTGAATCTTGTATATAATTTCTTGCCTGCTATATGACTGAACAACAATGCAATCTATTTGTACGGTTGAGTTAATTATACTCTCTTTTAGTGTGAGCTGCCTTGACCTTTTCTAAGAAAGATTCTGACTCTAAATTAATTTTGACAGTTCCCCTGTCCCTACATATCTCAGTCAGACCATCTTTTACCTAAACATCTGGCAACTTCATAGTCTGCCTGCTTTTGCTTGTTGACTGTTTTTCCCTGATTAATGTAACTATAGCCTATTGGACTCTAGTAAGATTAAGAAATGAGTCCCTGGCTTTTTCATAGATCTTGGTGATGTCTGAAGTGATGGTGATACTACCAGTCTTTGAACTCGTATTCTATGTGTTGATTATACAGCTGCTAAGCCTAGCCTAGGAGATGTTACATTTCTTGGTATGGTAAAAGGACTTATGTAAGTCTGAGAGGACAACAGAAGTATTTATGGAGATTCAACCTGTAAATGCTTCACATGTTTGCAGCAAGTAATATCTTCCTTTTTTTGGGGGTACTTTGAAAATGTCAGGTATCTTCTGTGTTAAAGTAACACTTTCCTGTACAAAATTCTTTTAAGTTGAATGGGCAAAATTGAATCATGCTTAAAACTTTCTTTAATTGTTCATATTGTGGGTGCTTTGAGACTTTGATTAAGGTCTTACTGACAGGTAGGTGTATTGTATGTCAAAATAAAGAGCAGATTGTTATTTTTTTATTCCTTTCCTGCTATAAGGTGCTTCCTCAGGTGCTTAGTTCAGTATTGAATGAGAGCGCCATTTTCAGAGAAGAATTTCAGCTTAAGAGTAAAGCCTCCACCTTTTCTGCTAAGAGAATGAATGGTTACAAATGGTAAATTAGCTGTAAAATGGGTTATGCAAAACTCTTGTCTGGTGACTTTCTTCAGTGATAATCTTATTCTTTCATTTGTTGAGACTCTAATCCAACTCTTTAATTTGAAGTAACTATAGTTAAAAACCTCTGCAATTTAAGAAGCTGTTTCATACCTTAACTACAAGGTATTCATTTTCCTTTACTCTCTTATAATATTTATTTTCTTTGTTTTGCAGTTTTCCTTAGAAAACCTTTTAGGTTTTCAAACTAGCCTTAAAAGCCTGTTAACAGACCTTAATATCTTGGTTGGAAAGGTTAACAAAAGGCAGAAGCTCTTTGTTTGTGTAGTAAACATTTAAAATATCTAACATATGGTGTAGGATTGTAACAGACAGCTAACAGGATATGCAGATACTAAAAAAAAAAAAAAAAAAAAAAAAACAAAACCCAAACCAAAAAAAACCCCCTGCTTAGAGGCCTGGAGCAGAAAAAACCCCAAGAATTTTCAGTTGAGCTTATTAGCATGTGAAGGAAAAACTATGTTTTTTATAGTTATTTATAGTTATTGCCTTTAAGATGAATTGGAGAAAGCTTCCTTTTTCCTTTATGATGTATAATAAGGCTTATTTTTTTCCCCACAACACAAATGTTTTGCCATTAAAAAAAAAAAGAAACCAACAATTGTTATTATTAGATCTTCATTTCTTCCTTTTTGCCTGAAGATACTAGCAAGGTCTTTGAAGGACAGGAACATTAATGTCACATGAGGATACGGTCTAAGCTTCAGCCTCTAGAGAAAGGATGTAGATTCATATTTGCTGTATATTTAACTTTACACTTTATGCAACACACAGGTTTCTTTTGAAATAATTGGCATGCTCCCTGCTGAGTTCTAAGATCCTTTGAATTCAACAGAAAGGTATGTAGTTCATCTGAGTTCAGTATATATTAATTTTGCCCAGTGTTACCTGCAGGAAACTTAGAATCTAATTGTGGTTTCTGCTTGTTAGGTAATTGCACTGAAGTACATGTTGGGAACTGCAGCTATATTGAAGCATGAGTAAGAAGCAAAGTGAAAAGGTGGTGAGACTGGTTAATTCATCTACACCTGTGAACCTAGAACAACTGGCACAATGCTTGCCACAAAGAAATTCATGATACTGCCTTATGCTGTGCAAGTCATAGTGATGTTTTAACAGTTTACAGTAGCTTCAGAATTGCCTTGCATAATATCTCTATTAGTTTTGAGATGTGTCATTGAAATCAGTGGAAACTCTATAGTTTATATCTGAAATACAGCATTTCTGAACCGGGCTTCAAATTCATTGCAACTGTGATGCTGCTGGAATGATGCTTTCCAACAGATATAATGATATTGCAAAAATGATGCAACATTTGCTAAACAGTGACATGAGTAGATGCATATGCTTTGCAATACTGGGTAAGAAGAGCATTTAACAAATGCAAGCAGCAGCAACAGTTTTAAGAGGAAAATAATTTTTGGAAATGCTTAAAGAAGCAGTAAAATTCCTTGAAGTTATAAATGCTACATTTCCTAGTCTGATGGGATTTTTCAGTTGAAGATATAAACTTGGTCATATGAGAAAATACTTCAGACAACAGCAGCCATGAGGCATGAAGTATTTTAAGGCAACAATACTGAAGAATTCTGTGCAGAAAAGCAGTCTGAGACATAAAATAGGCTTGCTTTTTTGACTGCCTTTCACTTTGTTAAAATCACCTCAATTTTTACAGAATGACGGTGAAGACAGTGTAATGAACTACCAAATCAAAAAAGCTAAATGTAAATAGTTACAAAACTTGAATGGTGAAAGAGAATCCTAAGCATATGTGGAAGCTACCACAATCTGCCAGTCTTGAAAGCAGAACCCTGGCCTCCTTAGAGATCAACGTCACATGCAGAGGGAGGGGAAGGAAGGGCTAGTCCCACCACAAATGGTGAGTGATCCGTTTGTCTCTGCATGCTGATTTTAATAAACAGGCTTCTGCCTCATCTATTAGGAAAGCTTTTGTCTTCTGTTTCGTTTCTGTGACTACCTTGTTTTCTTTCACTGACAAAGCCTAGCACTTAGCAAGCTTAATACAGAAGCAGCTGTGGTTAGACCTCTGCTGTATTCTGATGCCATGCTTTTTGAAGGTGTGAGACAGGTGGTGGAACTTTTGGAAAAATTTTTGGGGCAACATGTCCTGTCATATATCTGTTGCTTTGCTATAGAAAGCTTGAATATATCTAGAAAGGAATTTATTTAAACTAAAATTACGGGCCAGGAGGGCCAGGTGGGAAATAAAAACCCCAACAATCTATAACTCTACAAATGGTACCTTTCAGGGAATTCTTCAAATTGAGCCAATCTGCCATAAGTTTATGGTGCTTGTATGATGAGTTAAGTAATTTGAGTAATAATGAAGTAAGTGTTGTGTTACGACTGAATAGACTTACTTATCACTTAGGGAATTAGAGATCTCTGGGACAAGAACATTTGCAGACTGACGAATCAGGCCAGCTTTAAGCTTTAAAACTGAACTTCACTAACCTCTCATGAAAAACACACTTCCTGCTTATGGCAGTTCTTACACAATATTGGTCACCATTGCTACATATACAAAATGCAGTCTTTAAAATTTAAATTCTAAATTAGCTTTGACTATACAATACCATGGAGATGATGCTATGTATTTAGTAATGATGGCTGCAGTTCTTGATGGTCCTTAGTTGCAGCGATCTGGATGATCAGGCTTAATAGCTCTTTGATGAGAGAAGTCAGAAACTAAATGGTATTTCCTCTTTCTTCTGTCATATGCCAGATGTTTTTATGCTATTACTGTCCTCCCCAGAAGGGGAGTCTGCTTATCTGCTTGTTTGGTTTGCTTTTGTCTTGCCAATCATTCTTCCAGCATGT
>NW_009260394.1:66423-79222 GCF_000687185.1 Egretta garzetta | reverse complement strand
TCAGCAGGATGTTCTGCATATTCGCAATCCCTTTGCTTTTCTTGTTTTTGTCTGGCAACTTTTGTTACTTGAATGCCTCCTACCTGCAGCTGCATCCATCTGCCTTCACCCCTTTTCCTCACATGCTTGTCTAAAATGTTGTCTATGCAATCAGTGTGACATAATACTTACATGCTATTGTTAGCTACACAATTTTAGCATGCTTGTATTTGGGTTTAAGGCAAGTTTATATTAATTATGTCCTGATTGGAACATTTATAATTTATAGATTCTACAGGCTTTAGCAATGTGTGATTGGAATAAAGCTTTTCCTTTTGCAGGAATAAAAGTTCTCTTTAATTCAAGAGTATTTGGACACTTACAGTTGTTGTAACCATATTAGATATTGAACTTTTTGTCATGCTCTAAGCAGGTTTTAAGATGGTAGAAGAATTCAGTAAAAAAAAGAAAAAACAAATAATCTACAATGTTTCAAAATATAAGAGTATTATTTTAATTTATTTTTGAGACAGGAGGCAGAGGATTTCTCTTAGCTGTAAAATAGCTCAGTTTTGTTCTAGTCTGCTTACATTTCTGAAGATAATCTTGTTAACCTTAGATATGTCTGTGTGGTTTCTCTAACGCAAACACTATGTCATAGCATTTTCCTAATTGTGCTGAGAATTGCTACATACCCAGTTAACTGTGTTGCACTTAAGATGCTCACAGGTGGTTAATAAATAAATAAATCTCAAGTTATGTGTATCTGGAATGTCTTCAACAACATCTGCATGGGTTACCATCCCTTCCATCATCCAAAATGGTTCCTGAAATTTGTATGTTCATGGGTTCCATTGTTTAATTCTTTCTCTGAACAGAAATAAGGACCAAAGTTTTGGAGGGCAGGGTCTTGATTTTGTTTGTTTTTGTTCTGAGTGGTATGTGTCCGTGGAAATCCTCACAAACATGCACTGGACAGTTTGAAGGCTGGAATTGTATGATAAATTGCAGAATCATCCAAGACAACTACTTCAACAGCTCCCAAGTAAGCAGCTCTTCCTTCTCTGTCATCATGTTTCAGTTACAAATTCTTTCTTGGCACAAATAGCTCAAAGCAAAAATTAAGTTTCTTATGAGGGTGTTTTCATGGGTACAAAGCAGTTGCTGTTCTTTCTTCTTCACATTGAACTCTAAGTTTTATCTGAAATTGTTTGTTTTTATTGTGATGAAGGACTGTTTTTCTTGTAGTACTGTAGCTGCCTTCAGGAATATCAAGAAGTGATAGCAAGATAGAAGGATAGAGAAAACTCTGTTTAGGGAATTAAATGTTGTTATTTCTTCAGCATAAATTGACAGAGATGTAAAGTTACCTTTTTGAGACTAAATGGAAAAAATAAATATTCTTAGTTAGTATCTTAGTTATTCGTAGTTAGATCTTTAGGCAAAAGAAAATGTTAACATTAAAGATATTTACCATCAGCTGATGCTCTCTGAAAAATAATGAGGTAGCTCTGCAGTGCTGTCTGTGGGTGCAACTACATCAGCTTTCATGGCCCTGTATCAGTGCTATGTATGATTTTGCTTTGTGGTACAGAAAGGAGGTTATGCCATGCAGCTGCTCCCCCTATTTTTTATCAGGGCCTTCACTGCTTCTCATTAAGCTTTCACATGGTGTATTGATAATACACAGGTTGTATTACTGTTTCTGACTTGTACCTCTTCAGTAAAGAATGAATTTTTTAAACAAATAATTGTTCAGTGGCTGTTTCAAAAGAGTTTAAACAGATATTTAATGCCATTTGGTGAGCTAATTTTTAGGCTGCTTAGAAAAAAAATCAGTATTAGCTTTTAAGATGAACGTACTTAAGAGATACTTAAGCCATTGGTATAGGTAACATGATTATAGTATTGTCTTTTCATCATAGCATGTTTTTTTTCTGGAAACTTCCATACATACCCTTAACATCTGTCAATTTATCAGTTTAGCATGCAGGGGGAAAAGTCATTTCCAGATTTTTCATAAAATTTTAGTGTTGTTTTTGGCTTTAGGAATCAAAGCTTTATATGACTAGTTGGATTACATTTTTTTTTAAAGGTGGGGTTGCAAAACTGTTATGAACAACACAGCATGTTTAGTCTGACTCAAGGGCTAATAAAGTCAGGAATATAGTTAAGTAGTGAATCTTGGATGCATTATTTGCTCTTCATACTGTACGGATTATTACATTGCTGAACCTCACAGACCAACTTTTTGTTATACTAGAGCAACGAACTGTTGTAATTGGATTGAATATTAGTGACTTGTATCAATGATACATTTTTTAATTGCTGTCTCTTATACCATGGAATATGTTGTCTTTCATTTCAACACACCAAAGCTTATGGTTTTGGAGAGTGGGGCTGCTGGAGGTTTTGCTAAGGGTGACGATTTCATGTCTGTAACGCTGATGAATGTTTGCTGGCTCACTCTGAGAAGCTCTCGATTCTGTGAAAATGGTAGGTGGCACTTTGTCAGAGTTAGTCCTACGCACTGTAATTTTCTGAGGTGAATAGGGGTGGCAAAATCCAAGGCTAAACAGACACCTTTTTTTTCTGATTGCAGATGACATCATACAGGTAGCCACATTCAGAAACCTTTACATGACAGAACAAGTGAAGTGCATGTAATCACAGAGTAAGGTCCTTTGGTGCTGTCAATCCATGTAATAAATTTGTTTAATGATGTGATGGCTTCTCTGATGATTTCTTCCCTTCCTGCTGGAAGCAGAAACCTTTCAGCATGTTTCTTGGATAGAAAAACAGATAGATCCTACTAGGACTAGGGCACGACCAACTCTTAATGCTAGCAGTTCTTGTAACTGCTGCTTGGCATCAGGAAGGCTAAAAAGATTTGATTCTCCCTGAGGAGGTGTTGACTGAAGCCTTCCAGGAGTTCCTCAGACATGGATTCTTCTCTAGTAGATTTTACTGTCTTTTGATGTTTTTCTCATATGACTTGATTCTCAGTCTGTAACATATGCCTGTGAATCCTTTCAGAGCTAATTTGAATGGAAAAATAGAAAACAACTTCTAGCTTGAGGGTTAAATTATTGTAAACAGAGTAACTTTGTTCTAATTGTATTTAACATGATTTTGTATTTTTGTCGTTTGTCCAAGAATCACTTACATTAGACAAGACTAGTAATGTATTTGAAACAGAATGGTTGTCTTGTTCAAAATGTTAAAAAAAAAAATCACAACATAAATAGTACTAATCATTCTCTGTGTTAATGATCTGAATGGCATAAACAAGTTTCTAGTTAGCAGGGTACTGCAAGCAAATATCTGCTTCTTACTTCTCTGGTCTGTTTATAACAGGCAGCGTGGTCAGAACTGTGTAGAATAACCTGTCTGCTCAATTTGGAAGCATAACAGGACCCATGCAGCCAGCATGCTTCAAAAGTGTGTTTCCATCTGTAAGTTGGAAAATATGCATCTTGTGGTATTTGCAGGCAGGTTCCCGAGCCTGTTTCCCCTGCATGGTAGGGGACCAAGTGTCAGAATCCACTCCTTCTAACAAAGTAGTAGTTACAGCAATGGTTGGCCTGCTTTGCCGTGAACACTGCAAGGCTGGAAAATGCTCCTAATCTGATTTCAAGTCCTCTTTAGCTATGTCTACACAACACTATATGGAGTGGCAGGGACTTTGTCCAGCATGCTAACCTCATAGTCCCAGAGAACCAGAGGCTGAAGACTTGCATTTTAAATGAGAGTTTGAGAGCAAGGTAAACTATTTCCATAGATAAAACCAGTTGGTTTGAAAACATTTTTTTTCTTTTACACTTAAAGACAATTTACGGCACTTTGAAAATACTAAAGGCCATTTAAAACTTACAAAGTGTTTTCCAGTATAATTCATATAAATGCCAGGCTTACTATATTTTAGGCATATAAAAAGGGGCATATTATTTGTCTTTTTCCATTGTCTCCACTCTACATTGCATTGGAACAGGTCAGTGAGCATGTGGAAACAGGTAGGTGCTCTGTGCTAGTTGAACACTCAGTGAAAATAGTTAGTACTTGGGGAGGCCCTAGAAATGGAAACATAGCTTTGAGACAGCATAGGCTATTCTGGTATCATTGATGAACCAGTACAGCCTAAGATGTCTTTCTGAACAGTTTCTTTAAACTTTATAAAATGTGTTCTTTTATACAAAAGATCAATAGGGGTTATTTCAAAGCCAGGGGGCTCTTTTCCTTTTCTTCTTTTATGTGGGATAAGAACTGAAAATGATGTGGAATTATGTTGCACCCATAGCTGGCAGTTAGTTCCCATTCTGTAACACATACTGAATTAGAAATTGTTTATAACTTGGAACAGAAACAAATCTTTCCAAAACTTATTGAAAATAAAAATACGGAAAACAGCTTAGAACTTAGGATCAGTCAATACTTTTTTTTAGCTTTCATTCTTTCATACCTGTTTTTATTATAATTGTATGCAAAAATATACATGTATTTATATATAGATATAAAATAAAAACAAAATAGCTGAGAATTAAGCTTTTTCTTAAGAAAGCTTACCTCAGGGTTTGTTGCAGGAATGGAGGTTCTTAGACCTAGATTATATAGCTATATAATTTTAAGTACCCTGGGAAAAGACAATGGACAGAAGCTGCTATTACATTGGAAGATGATGCTTTTCCTTGGTAAGTTTTGATTTCTTTGAAATAGTGTATTTCATTAGAACATCACTCCATATGAAAAATTGTTTAGCATTATTATAAATTATATCAATGCATATTTGATGCACTTATGTTTCATTAGGACAACGCTAGAAGCAAGGCACGACCTCTTACCACATTTACCAAGACTGTAAATAACTGAATTGCCAATCATATATTCAAGGTTAACAGCATTGTATATGGAAAGAAAAAAAAAAAGTCTCCTTCTCTTCAAATTACAGCAATTATAGCAGTTTATTCTGTGCTCAGAATAAAAAATGACCCATGGGTAAGTTTGAAGGTTAGGATTTTAAGAAGAACCTAAGGGAACTCAATGCTCAAACCCGCTGTCATTTAATGAGAGTTGGAATACATTTAAAATTCCTGTCTCAGTGTAGAATTTTTTGTTGCTACATTGAGATATCCAAATTAAAATTCAGTCTGAGACAGTTCTGTTATTAGCTTGGAGGTACATTATTGCACAGAAACACAAAAAAATGCTGGTATACGCCTGGGAAGAGGAGGATGATTTTTGGAAACATGCTGACACCATGTGTTGTTTTTTTCTCCTATTTAGTTTATAAACTAACAAAATTAGCAAAGGAGTGGAGCATGGAAATAGTAATGCATTCCACTTTATATTAAAGAAGTGACCCTTCCAGTTTCAATACTGTCATCTATAAAATAAGGTGTGTGTGTACTCTCTGTTGGACCTGCCATTTGGCTTTACTGATTGCTATTTGCGGTGTTCATTGATCTATCTGCCTGACACCATCTTTTTCAAGCAACAGGTCTCTCTAGTATTGTTCCTTTTGCTAATGCTTATCATATTGCTTTCAGCTTTATGGTGATGATGGACATGATATGTGTGTGTAGTGTTCTGATAGAGGGCTGCTACCTTGCCATGTGAATGACAAGCTTTTGCCCTTTTTTTGATTTGGAATCTGTTGCAGTCATCAGTGTCACAGCTTCTAAAAGCATCAGTGAGTCAACTAGAAGTTCATTGATGTCAGCTGGAAATAATATTATCTGGGATGATTTCAGATAGCATGCAGATACCTGCTTGCTTTTGTAGGGTATCTGATCTAATAAGCAGTTATGCGTATGGATAACTTTACAGATGTGCCCAGTTCGTTTCAATTGGACTGCCTAGCTGAAAAAATAATTCTTACGTGGACATATTTGTAGGATTAGGCTTTTGCTTTACATATGCGTATCTGATTGCAGAAGTATTTCTTCAACATAAGGTTGATTAACTGTTAGAAAACACAGCATTGTTTTTTGCAAGTCTGCAAGCACTGTGGAAGAGAGTCTATTGTTTATCCTCTTAATCAGACTCTTCTGTGTGGAAAAAGCTGCACATTTTCCATTAACTTTTCATCAAAACTGATGCATTTAGGTCTTCCTTTAATTGATCTTTGTGTAACTTTTCCCATGCATTGAATAGGAATAATTAACCTTTGCATGCTGAAAATGATGTTTAGTGATACTTCGTAAAATCGAGAGTGACTTTGTCCCTCTCATATTTACTTCCCAGCAATGTGACGAGTTCTGTAAACTACAATGAGGCATCTCTCTCTTTAGCTAGTTGTAGAAGATATCTTGTCTTCCAGTCACTCAAGTTCAAGAAAAAAACAGTAAATAAATCCTAAGAAACAGCATTTGTCTCTGGGGTTTTGTTAGTGTCCTTTTTCAGGGGAAAGGATTACAATTGATTGTCCAGAGGATAGCAGAAATATATTTGAGGAGATTGAGCATGAATAATACTGATTTTACAGATGGAAAGTGTGAAGACATTAATAAACTTAGTATTATTTTTAAAGAGGTTATTCCACTGTGTGTTTTACCTTGTATATGTAATTTTTTTTCTCCTCACTGCAAATATCCTCGACGACAATTGCTCCAGCATCTCAGACAAATTCTAAATCTGACCATATGAGGACACAACTATCTGTGTCAGCCCATAGAATCATTTAGATTGGAAAAGAACAATAAAGTCCAACCAAAGTATGATTGTTGCATTGATGATTGCAAGTGAGACAAGATGTAGGTGAGATAAAGGAGAAGTAGTAATTGATGGAAGTGAATAAATGAAATAAATTTTTGATAATACTCTTTTTTCATTGTGACACTTAAAGAATGGCTTGTGTGTCCATGTTACAATGACATTTAAATGGTTTTATGTGTTTAATTATTCCAATGAGATGTTTTAGCAATGCGGCTCTTCCAATGTGTTAGAGGTTTTCCGATGTTTAGCTGTTTACATAGCACCAGCATGGTATATAGGCTGGAATTTAAACCTCAGATTTAATTAGTTTAGTAATAAGTTTAATAATTTGATAAGTAATATTTCTGTTAGTATTATTATTGGTTTCTCATTCTTTATCATTCTTTCCTTTTATTCCTTTCAGTAAACTTTGCAAAAGACAAAATCATTGTGTTGCATTTGCCTCTGTAATAGTACGGGACTATTCATTAGCTGTTTCAGTGGAACACCTGACAAACTTTAATGCACCCAGTAATTCTGTCCAATTGGAAGATTACTTTTTGTGTG
This sequence comes from Egretta garzetta, assembly GCF_000687185.1. Lineage (NCBI taxonomy): Eukaryota > Metazoa > Chordata > Aves > Pelecaniformes > Ardeidae > Egretta > Egretta garzetta. Next base: position 71,986 of record NW_009260394.1, on the reverse strand, counting down.
TATGCAGTCAAAGTCTTAACTCAGGAAAACAGCTCAGAAGTTATATTATACTATGTTATAACATGAAATAAATATAATGCATTTATAAAATACTTGAAGAGGGAAAAATATGTGAGTTCATAACAAAGGAATACAGTGAAAAATATTCTGGTCTCATCGTAATCAGCAACGAAACTACCAGGCAAAGGAATATTATGATTATTGTTTTAATGCAGCTTTAAATTACTCTAGTTGGATTTGATTTTTATGTGGGAGTTTGTATTCATTTGGGATTAGGCTTCTGTAGAGCTTATTGAGGTCAAATAACAATTGTAGTTATCTTGTACCTGTGAACCTGCTGAGGCCCAGACATAGGGCACAGTATGTAATAAATATTTTAGATTAGAGACACCAGAAAAAACAAAAAAAACCAAAAAAACCCAACAAAAAACCAAAACATTCATGCAAGAAGCAAGTTGCTGTGAGGTTCATTCTTTTAAATAAATTACTGTGGTTTTATCCCTAGTTTCATGATCACTTCCTTGCAATACAGGTGATTTTCAAAAGTAAGAAGTGTGAAGATACCACATCCTGTACAGAAAAGAGGATAGTTTGCATCTGAAATGCTGACTACATAGAAAGTGCAAGCATTGTTGTCTAAATCCTATTCAAGTCACACTAGTTAGTTTTTTCAAAGAAAGATCCTCCATTTCTTGAGTGGTCTTAGCAGGATTAATAAATAACCAAGGCTAACTATTTATTTTTGTGGAATGGAGATGCATTGGTTATGTCATAAAGTTCTTACTATAGAATGAGCTGTTTTACAGAGCAAAGATACTTCAAATTATGCATTTTGATAATTGCTATTTCCATTTTTATTCTTAAAGAAGTCTGCTCACCCCTTACACTCCTTTCCCAACCATCAGCAAAGCTTCCTTTTTTTTGGTCCTTTATTGCTCTGTGAAGACTCATTCATAATTTGTGCTGCTTCTGTTTGCCCTGGTTTCTCTGGCACTTGCACTGGCACAATCTGTTCATGAGACTGATTTTGCTTGTAACACCTAGTAACAGTTTGTAACATTACTGATATTCACATGATACTCCTGTAAATACTGATAAATAGGGATCTTATGTTCTACTAGCAGTGAGAAAGGAAGTGTATGTATGTATACATTTGACTAACACACTGTTAGCTGGTGTAGTATCCATTGTAATCAACAAAAAAGTATGAGCACAGTTCATGATACATCATATGTCTGAGCAAACAAATTGGTGATTAATAATAACTTGCAGTATGCTACTACTTCTCTGTACGATATAGAGCATCTGCTAGTCAGGGTGACACCTTCACCCTTATGGCTCTCATCTCTGGTCCAGAATGGTATTTCAGCTGGTGCCTGTCTTCAAGCATGTCAGTTCCACTAAGTCACATGCTTAAAATCAGACACACATTACATGGTTGGGTGTGCAAATCAATCCTTCCCTTACTGAAGTTTCCTTTTACTCAAATAAGGGCTTTTTCTGAGGCATTATGCTCGCAAAGTAATGAACTGCATAAAGAGAATTGACAATATATCTTTGGTAGGTTCAACATGTATTATTAAAATGTGCTTTTGCTGAAATTTAACAGACTCTATCTTTAAAATTTCTGTTGGCAGCAGAATAGCATTGTGTAAAATTGTTTATCCTTTTATAGATATCAAAATGGCCTAAATATATCCTGTCTTATGTTACAGCCCTTTCATAACTCACGCTGTAGAATGCACATATGTGTAGCTTTATAATGGTTTAAAAATGTCAGCTGTTGTGATCTTCATATGTCAAGAATATATTATATGGGCAGACTGCTCAGTTTTCATGTAAAACTTTGCAGTAGTAGTTGGCTTTTCAGATGAGGTTTCCTATGTTTACTTTCCAAGGCAATTCTTGTCTTTGCTTTGTTGAGTAGAATAACTACAGGTTTTCCTCTTGAAGTAACTTATTTTTAATGCAGGGGCTACATCAGGTGCAATGCCTTCAATTTCACCATTCTTTTGGAAAGAAGAATAAGGCTTTACATTTTTACAAACTGTAATCTTTTTTATTTAATTATCTGCATTCTTAAGTGACTTCTGAGTATTCCCCAAGCAATAAGCACTGCAAATTTAGGAATTCCTTGTCTCATAATTTTTAATCTTTTCTCTATTATGTAATTGACACATAGCACTCTGCGGTACACCAAAGTCAAATTGATACCTCTGAAGTAAGCAGGCATCTAACTTTCACTAGACACTGCCAGAGCACTTCCATTTACTATGGATTTTTTTTATTTTTAAGAGATAATGAGACTTATTTTTCAGAAAACTTGAGAAAAATGTGTGTAATGGTGCAGGTCATTTGTGTTCCTTTGATTTAGCTTGTGTATCATTATTAGTTTTGTTTTAAATGCAATTATGAGCTCCAGGTAGAGGCTGCTTCTTCATACAGTATATACACTATGAGTATTCTTCAGCAAAAAATTGTACATTTTAGTTAAATGAACACTTAGGGCAAGAACAGACAGAATTCTAAGAAGATACTTGGACTGAGAAATTTCATGGTTGTCAGTTGCATCCTTTAGGTCATCCAGAATTCCAGAATTTTCTTGACTCCTGTCTGTGAAAGCAAGTCACTCTGTAATCTAATGTAGCTTAGATGTTAAAAAATGGGAGAATAAGAAACACTGAAAATTATGTTTTTCTAAGGGTTGGGATGATAATTTGATGGTGTTGGCTGGTTATAGAAAGAGGTAGAGAGGATTTGGAAACATCTGGAAAAGGTCTTTTGGCTAACATCTAGATGTCCTTGAGGAGATGTCAGAAAAATTTTTACCTGTGGTTTTAGGCTAGAATTAATTTCACTTGGCCTGAAACACCAAGGTGAGGTTGAAAGTTTCTCCGAGAATCTTCACAGAGCTGGGTGCCTTCACAAGTCGATTTACCTTGTTCACACTCCAGCTCACCAGGGGAGGAATATTTCTTTTTCCTCAGATTATATGAGGAGGTTAGGACAACTCACTGACTCAATTACCTCCATTTAAAGTTAGATAAGACTAATCAAGGCTTCCATCATGTGGCCTCATCTGACTGAAATAAGGGTTAAAGCTTTCTTATGGCTCTCAGTCATTTTTACCAGTAATGAATCACTGGAGCAGGAGAGAGGATCTTGTTATCTTTTTTACATCTGGGGAGGTCAGGACATAATGTATAAAATCCAGCTGTAATAACACATGTTTCTGAATGCTTTTTGTAAAGTTCTTATACTATTTTAGAAAATAACTGGTGTTTTTTTGTCGGAGTCTGATTTTCATTGATGTTATGTGGTAATGATATCAGTGGCTTCAATCTACTCCTTAGTCAAATAACATTAAAAAGATGAATAAATCTGAGGGGCTTTTTCAGAAGCAACACACAAACCACAGTTGTATTGTTGGCATTACAATCATTGCAGCTACAGATCCAGAATAAACAAAAGTAAATCCGTGCAATCACTGAAGCCAATATTGTTGTCTCATGTACACAGTGAAATCCATGTGTCTGGCAAAATGTATTATGAAGCCTAAAGCAATCTCCTGTGGAGGAATCTGCTTTCAAATAGTTTTTCTTACTCATGGTAATCGTATATTTATTTTTATCAGTCTCTCACTTCATCATTCTAATTATATTTTTTACAACTGTGATATTTATTTGATTAAAAAATAATTTTCAAGATCCATTTAACTTTTAGGTCATTTAGGCCTAGATACTTTACTGTGGTATGGAAAATTTCTAATTCTGCTGAGTTGCTATGGCTTAGACTCCTAGGTGGCTAAATCACTTTGGAAATTCTTGTCCAGAGAGATAATATAACTCAAAATAACACAGTACTGTTACAAACCTGCAGTGGAAGCTTTTCCCATAAGTCCATTCTTTTTTTGTTTTTATTTTGCTAACTGACAAAATAACCAAATGAGAAAATGTCAAGAGACTTAATTCCAAAGTTTGAGCTTTTTGTGGTGCTTCTAGTTGAAATACAGTTGATGATTTGTCTTAGTGGCCCAAGGCATTAGCTACTTAATCATGACTAGCATTTGTATAGCAGAGCTGGCTTTTCTCTCGTGGTGTGATTAACTCAGTTGATATTAATAGCCTTCTAAAACGTACCAAAATATATGTTTTCTGTAAAATGGTGAGGAAAACCAGAAAATGAACCTATATAAAAGTCAATATTTATCTTATTTATTTTGTTCAATTTGGGTACTGGTACAAATACTAGCTTACAGATGTTCCTTTTGCTGTATTTTGGGAGCTGTATTAATGCCTCAGCCCTATTTTTACCAACATAATTTCTTCTCCCATCTGCAGAGATGCACCTGAGGCCTCCAGAGGCAGTGAAGGTCTTATGTGGGAGTTTCTCCATGATGTAATAGGTTGTGGTGTCTCTGCTTCGACTCCTTCTAATTATTTCCTTTTATAGCTTCATTATTAGAGCCTGTTCCAGTATAATGACCAGTCAAGAACTACTGACTTCCTCACCTCTTTTGAAGAACCACACTCATATAGATCCTCAACTTAGTCATTGTTCTGTTGGTACTCCTGTTACATGAATGGCCCACATTTAAAGGCTAAAAGAGGGAAGTTATTTTCTGAGGATTTTCAGGTGTAACATACAAGTATGCCTGGGAAACTAAGGTGGATGAAGAGCAAGCACCACATGGTCAAGAAAAGATGAACCAGTAGATACTGAGAATAGTTCCTGTCACTACCAGAAAGACTTTTTAGATCCCAAGAAACAGACTTCATAGGTTTTGATCTCCTACTGTTAAAGAAACAGTACACTATATCCTCTTTTGGGGAATCCTCAGTGTGTGAAGTTATGAGTAGTCTGGTTAAAAATAGGAGAATAATGCCAGAGAGACATCTCTCTCCAACTGGGGGGAAATTCAGAGTATCCAATGCTTAATGTCTTTGGAGTAGATTGAAAAACAGGTAAGGGATTGCCTAGGAAATGCTGTTAATAACTTGAATTTACAGATTTCATATTTTATTTTAAAACCTTAGCCATATATTTTCCTTTATTCATTTTCAGGAGTGGCTCAATATCCATCTGATAAGATGCTAAGAAATAATAATTACAAACAAAAGAACACTAAATGGTAAATGCCTCTGAGTTACTGTGTAGAGAGTCTGTCAGTATGCATGTATGTCTTATCATTTTTGCAGTGCTTGATCTTTTCCTACATGCATTTCTTAGGGTGCCTCAACATGGATGAATACTGACATTTACATATCTAATTCATTCAGCCAGAAAGAATCTTCAGTCTGTAAGCACTGCAACTGTTAGTACAGCTCTGTCCTGAACTACTGCATCTCTCTGGTGGACTCATTAGGTTGGGCTTCAGGGAGAGTTCATGTGTTTACTCAGCTTCTGGACCAGTAGTGGAACTCTACCGGATGTTGCCAGTCTGGAGAGTTTTGATGTCCCTTGGACTGGCATCTGACTTTGAGTTGCTGAGTGGTTCAGACTTTGGCAAGTTGTTCCTAGGGGTGGACCCACATTAACAATTTAGCTTTGCCACATAGTGTCC
>NW_009260394.1:64736-66412 GCF_000687185.1 Egretta garzetta | reverse complement strand
TTTGGGAGTGCTTGAACTGTGCTTACTTTCTCTGTGAACGTAAAGCAAAAGAGGTACTTCTGGAGTGAGTTTGATGACCTCCAATGCTGGTGAGTGTTGCTTCCCTGCAGCCAGTCTGAAGCTGGTCTGAGGTACCTGTCCCACTCTTATTCATCCTCCAACCCCCATATCTATGTAGTATTGATTTTAGTTTTCACCACCAACTGTTTCTCCAATGCTGCTAGCTCTGTTGCACTACACCACTTTGTAATGTAGGCACAGTCAAAATTGCAATCTTCTGAGTTGTTTGATGGCTCTATTGCCACAAACATGAGGCTGTTGAAGATGCTTGGTTAAAGTGGGGAAGAAGAGAATTTGGGAGAAGGCATGGTTATTTAATTGTAGGTTCCAATTTTGCACCTGGACAAGATCTTCTTGGCAAGATCTGCCCTTGCTGTGACAAGGAGCCAGATGGACATTGAAATGAGTGCCCTACTGTTAGGACATAAATTATGAAGGTTGTGCTGTTTCTTATCAGTGGTTCAACCATCACCTTAAATGCGATTCACATAATTTCTGAAATAGAAAGGATACCTGTCAGTTAAGAGAGTAAGTAGAAAGGGCTAGTGGCTGCATACATGTGAACAGACAGTCTCACTGATGTAAGTTTTCGAGCTTAATTTGGTCATAACTGGGTTTTGGGGGCAATGTCAGCATATGGAAGAACTGCATGGGCTTCTATGATTTTCTCACAAGTACAAAGACATTTTACATTCCAAAGACAATGTAATTTTTAGTTTTTATTGTCTAGAAAATGTGATGTTCTTTGAGAAGGGGAGTAACGAAAAACCTTCATTTCTGTGTGAAGCTGATGCCTGGGACAGACTTGCCTAAAGGAAACAAGACATTTTGCTGGAAGCTGAGATTTCTGAAAGAGATGATTGTTTACCTGTGGTCTCTGTTCCAGGACTGGGACATTTAGATAAATTAAGTTAGCTACAGAATGTATTTTGTTATTTTGTTTAATTGTGCATCCAACAAGCAAGGACTTAAGTAACATTATTTCTTGCACTAGACACTGCAATATTATATTTTTTTTTATATGGTTTTAACATAGTAACAGAGGTCCAAGCTTCAGTGTAGTAAATTTTGAATAACTGTGTTTTGTTTCACCTGGGTATTGCTGGCCTTTAATTATACACCAGGACCACTGCAGTGTATTTAAACCAAACTCACTCATTTGGGTTTTTTTTCACTAACAAAAACCCAACCCAAAACAAAATAGAAACCCCTCCACTTCATAGCTTTATTATTTTATTCATTCAGAGACTCTCTACAAATAGTATCTTTTTGGCAGCAGGAAATAAAAAGATATTTCTAATATTCCTGATGGTTTCTCATGCATCCCAGAGTCCTGAGGGAATTGGCCGATGTAGTCACCAAGCCACTCTCCATGATATTTGAAAAGTCATGGAGTCAGGTGAAATCCCTGGTGATTGGAAAAAGGGAAACATTGTGCCCATTTTCAAAAAGGGTAGAAAGGAAGACCCTGGGAACTACCAACCTGTCAGCCTCACCTCTGTGCCTGGGAAGACCATGGAACAGATCCTCCTAGAAGCTATGCTAAGGCACATGGAAGCCAGGGAGGTATTTTGAGATAGCCAGCATGGCTTCACCAAGGGCAAGTCCTGCCTGAC
>NW_009260394.1:43943-64059 GCF_000687185.1 Egretta garzetta | reverse complement strand
AGAAGAGAAGGCTGTGGGGAGACCTGATTACGGCCTTTCAGTACCTAAAGGGGGCCTATAGGAAAGATGGGGACAATCTTTTTAGTAGGGCCAGCTGTGACAGGACAAGGGGTAATGGTTTTAAACTGAAGCAGGGTAGCTTTAGACTAGATATAAGGAAGAAATTCTTTACAATGAGGGTGGTGAAACACTGAAATGGGTTACCCAGAGAGGTAGTGGAGGCCCCATCCCTGGAAGCATTCAAGGCCAGGTTGGACGGGGCTCTGAGCAACCTGATCTAGTTAGCAGTGTCCCTGCTCACTGCAGGGGGGTTGGACTAGATGACCTCTAGGGGTCCCTTCCAACCCAAACCATTCTATGATTCTATGATTCTTTTGTAGTCCACAATTTAATTCAGTAGCTAACTTCAAAGGTCTATATAGCCACCTATTTTTCCTCAAGCTCCTGGTACCTTTATTGGAAAAGTTGCAACATTTCTATGGTGCCTATGATGTTTTGTTTTGCTTTACAAAACAAAAATAAGGAAAAATTCACTGAGTCTACAATTTATTTCTGTCTGATTGTTCAAAGTTTGCAATCATCAACATGAAGAACAAGTTTGGATGTTGGCATACTGTAAACTCACATTAAAACATATATTAATGTAACTACAGATTGCAGTTGTAGAGTCTTGACAATTCAGAATGTAGGCAGGGAGGCTGTTGTTAGAGTTGAGTATGATCTTCATAGATCAAAGGCACACAAATTTCACACAATATTTTTGGGAACTTACAAAGTGTGAAGCAGTATGTCAGCTGGCATAAATTGGCATGGCTCAGCTTGCAGATCAGAAAGGAACAGAATCATCAGTGCATTTCTAGCACTAAATATGGATGATTTATTTAAATACAAGAAGTCATAGGAAAATGATAGGAAACAACTACCACATAGCAAAATCTGAGGTCCTTCACATTGGATTAGTCTTGTATGGGAACTCTGCAATGTGACAAAGCCATCCTGGTTCAGCCATTCACACAGGAGTAACAAAGTCATGGTCACTAGAACTCTTCTACTGACAGAGCTGATGAATCACTCGTTATCAGGTCTAAGACTGCAAAGCAGCAGTCAGTAGCAATGAACAGCAGGTATCAAAGCACAAGAGCCATTTGTTTAAGTGAACAAAATAGGGGCGCAATCCAATGAGCTAAGTAGCCTGTGCTCTGCCAGTGATGGTACACAGATCACCAAGGTGCACTTTTTAAAGAAATGCCTTGGCGGCTGGGATGTGTATCAGCAACATGTGTTATCAGTAATAGCAACTATGTAATATTGTGGAAATGGATTTCATCAACTTTTTTTTTGTTTGTCACTTAGTAAATGAGTTTGCTTTTCTTCTTTGCTGTACATGTATTTCCTGTGTAGGCTTTTTGCAGTTTGTTTATACTTTGGCATAGCGGAAGGCTGGCCTGGCCACTAGAGTGTTATCTCTCAGATTTACATTATCATCTGAGACCCCTCATTCTTTTAGAGGAGGAACATTGGGGTAGTGGCAAAGATTATCAATCACAGGCAAAAAATGACAGAAAAAAATTCCTGTTTCTTTGGGACTTTCAATAACAGTGACCACGAGAATCCATTTCACACTTAGGTTACCCCCTGGGAAACTACCCTCAGGGACAAGGGAGCAGAACAGAGCTGGCAGATCTTTAAGGACACTTTCCATAGAGAACAAGATCTCTCAATCCCCCAGTTTAAGAAGCCAGGAAAGGAAAGCAAGAGACTGGCATGGATGAGTCAAGACCTGCTGGTCAAACTAAAGAGCAAAGAAGGAAATGTACAGGCAGTGGAAGCAGGGGCAAGTGTCCTGGGAAGGTTATAGGGATGCTGCCCAGTTGTGTAGGGATGGGGTCAGAGCCAAGGCATGGCTGGAGCTGAACTTGGCAAAGGACACAAAGAATAATAAGGGCTTTTACAGGTGTGTGAGCCAGAAAAGGCAGTTCAAAGAAAGCATACCCCACTGATGAACACGACTACTGGCAAAGTGGTAACAAGAGACAAAGAGAAGGCTGAGGTACTCAACAATTTCTTTGCCTCAGTCTTCACTAGCAACCTCTCTTCCCACACATCTCAAGTGGATGGACTGCAAGACAAGGACTGGGAGAGCAAAGTCCCTCCCACTGTAAGAGAAGATCAGGTTCAAGACTACCTGAGGAACCTGAACATACCTAAGTCTATGGGATCTAAGAAAATACATCCCAGAGTCCTGAAGGGATTGGCTGATGTAGTTGCTAAGCCACTCTCCATGATATTGGAAAAGTCATGGCAGTCAGGTGAAGTCCACCATGACTGGAAAAAGGGAAACATTGCACTTATTTTTAAAAAAGGTAGAAAGGAGGACCTTTGGAACAAGTGACCTGTCAGCCTCACTTCTGTGCCTGGGAAGATCATGGAACAGATCCTCCTAGAAGCTATGCTGAGGCACATGAAAAAGAGAGAGGTGTTTCAAGAAAGCCAGCCTGGCTTCACCAAGGATAAGTCCTGCATGACCAACCTAATGGCCTTCTGTGATGGAGTGACTACATCAGTGGACAAGGTTAAGAGCTACAGATGTCATCTATCTGGACTTTTAGAAGGGCTTTGACATGGTTCCCCACAACATCCTTCTCTCTAAATTGGAGAGATACAGATTTCATGGATGGACATTGCCATGGTTTAACCTGGGAGGTAGCTAAACACCATACAGCTGTTCACTCACCACCCGCCACAGTGAGATGGGGAGATGATCAAGGGAAAAGAAAAAAAAAAGTAAGATTTGTAGGCTGAGATAAAGACAGTTTAATAGGACACAAAAGGAATGGAAAATAATAGTAGCAATAATGATAATAATAATAATGACAATGATAAAAGAATATACAAAATAAGTGAAGCATAATGCTGTTGCTTACCACCTGCTGCCCAAAGCACAGACAGTTCCTGACCAGCTCTCCCCTATTATATATACTGAGCATGATGTCATATTGTATGGAATATCCCTGTGGCCAGTTTGGGTTAGCTGTCCTGTCTGTGCCTCCTCCTAGCTTTTTGTACACCTCCAGCCTTTTCAGTTGGTAGAGCATGACAAAAAGTCCTTGATGCAATGTAAGCACTACTTAACAAGAATTAAAACATCAGTGTGTTATCACCATTCTTCTCATACTAAATTCAAAACACAGCACTACACCAGCTACTAGGAAGAAAATTAACTCTATCCCAGCTGAAACCAGGACAGACTGTTTGGTAGATGAGGAATTGGCTGGATGGTCATATCCAGAGGGTAGTGGTCAACAGCTCAATGTCCAGATGGAGACTGGTGATCTCAGGGGTCTGTATTGGGACCACTACTCTTTCATATCTTCAGCAGTGACACAGACAGTCGGATTGAGTGCACCCTCAGCAAGTTTCCGGACTAAGATGAGTGATACAGTTGACATGCTTGAGGGATGGGATGCCATCCATAGGGACCTGGACAAGCTTGAGAAGTGGACCCATGTGAACCTCATGAGGTTCAATAAGGCCAAGTGCAACGTCCTATACCTGGGTCAGGGCAACCCCTGGTATCAATACAGGCTGGGGGGTGAAGGGGTTGTGAGCAGCCCTATGGAGAAGGACTTGGGGGTACTGATGGATGAAAAGCCGGACATGAGCTGACAATGTGTGCTCACAGCCCAGAAAGTCAACTGTTTCATGGGCTGCATAACAAGAAGCGTGGCCAGCAGGTTGGGGAAAGTGATTCTGCCACTCTGCTCTGCTCTAGTGAGACTCCACCTGGAGACCTGCGTCCATCTCTGGAGTCCTCAGGACAAGAAAGACATGAACCTGTTGGAGTCGGTCCAGAGGAGAGCCACAAAAATGATCAGAGGGATGCAGCACCTCTCCTACTGAGGAAAGGCTGAGAGAATTGGGGTTGTTCAGCCTGGAGAAAAGAAGACTCCAGGGAGACCTTATTGCGGCCTTTCAGTACTTAAAAGGGGCTTATAAGAAAGATGGGCCAAACTTTTATTAAGGCCTGTTGTGCTAGGACAATAGGTAATGGTTTTAAATTAAGAGAGGCTAGATTTAGACTAGATGTAAGGAAGAAATTATTTACAAAGAGGGTGGTGAAGCACTGGAACAGGTTGCCCAGAGAGGAGGCTGATGCCTCCTCCCTGGAAACATTCGAGTCCAGGTTGGACAGGGCTCTGAGCAATCTGATGTAGTTGAAGATGTCCCTGCTCATTGCAGGGGGGGTTGGTTTAGATGACATTTAAAGGTCCCTTCCAACCAAAACTGTTCTATGATCTAGGAAATTATAAAGCACTTTAGATAATCTGGTATTGTAAAAAGCAGAAAGGTGACCTTTGTGTATTGCTGTGTACTGTCCAGCACTCTGTAGGAACCAGAGAACTGCAACGAAGTAAGCTGCTGTGCTTTGCTCTCTTTATCAAAGGAAGCTGGATGCAGCACTTGTTGAAATGAATGGGACCATTTCAACTGACATCTTCAGTCTGCTTTGGATCATATAAAAGGTTCTTGTCTGAGATAAAGCATTACCTTAGTCTTCTGTCTCTCAGTTTTGGTCACTGGTTCCCTGTTTCTCCTTAAAACAAAATATGTCAAGCAGCTGAGAAACCTATTAAGAAGAATTAATTGGAAAAGCATTAAAAGATCGGCAGTTCATTAAGGATGAAGTTTGATGGGTGGAATAGCAGGTTAAACTTTCAGGGGGGTAGATAGTTATTTGGGATGGATTTACTCACAGTGTCTGTGGTAGACTGTCCAGGTAGTGATGGCATGTGTTCATTTTTCATACCTTGAACTCCAGTCTTTCTCTGCCTTAAGCAGTTTCCAGATTTTAGTTCAATTTTCTCTTATAAAGTCGCTTTACTGCAAGGTCAGTCTGGCTGTATTAGATCATGAATGTGTTCTGTTTCAGCAGTAGACCAGATGCAGCTACTAAGTTTTGTTAGAGATGCTGATGAAATACATCTCTATCTCATACATATCTGTCAACTATGGGCTCATTAACAAGATTTGAAGCTTGCCTTTCTGGTTCCAAATCAGTTTAACCCTGAATAACAAGAGGAATCTTAAATGCAGATTAGGATAAAATTCTGTGTATATGTGTCTGTAAGTGTGTGTTGCTGCATGCCTACACATATTGACTTAACTTTAAATGCTGTCTTGCATAATACATTGTAGATCATTCTGCTAGAACAAATTACAGTTGGAACTTTTACACACATAATTATATTGATCTTAGATGTCAACTATTAAACTAAGAGCATATTTGTCTTCTGAAAGGAAGTTCCAAGTTATAAAATGTACACAAGAAGTGTATATGTTGCAACATATGATTGACAGTTAGTGTGACATATTAGCAAAAGTTTATATCTATTTTGGGGTACTCGCCTTCAAGCGATTTGGATTTCATCGACTGGGAACTAAAAACTGGGGCTTCTGTCATCTTGTGTGTCACATACAAGTTTCTGTGGCTGTTCAAATGGGGGAAGATAAAATTAAGAGTTAGGCTGTTTTCTTCCTGAAGTTGTATTTCTGTATTAGTTTTCCTGAATAAGAAGCATATGCACATACAGTTTGAAATAATATGTATAAAATGTATATAATTGTACTGAAGTTCTTTAATCTCTAACAAAATAAAAGTGTTAGCACTAGTAACTACATGAAATTTAGCAAGATGCTAAAGAAGTGGGATCACTCAATATGGTTGGAACATAATCTTCCCATTTGTATTTTTGGTACATTAATTTTTAGACATAAATTACCAAGTAAAGTTGTTTAGTTAGTGGCACTTTTTGAATTTCATCATACACTGATCTCTGATACATCTGCTGCACTCCCACATTAAGACCTCAGGGGGAATCAGGGAATGCTTGGGTAACTGGGGTACATTTAACGTGGTTAGGAAATGCAAGGGGGAAAAAAAAAGTAGAACAAGCAAAAGAGTAAAATAAAGAAATAAAGTTAATATTATGAATATGTATCTATAAAATATAGTAAGCTTTATCATGTATGTGAAATTAACACCCATAAAACATAATTTAGAGAATAAATTATATGGAAGTTTTACAGTTAACATTCAGACAATCCCTCTTTCTTGTCAAATAAAAGATCAAATGGGGAATGAGCAAATGTTGAAATTGTAATTTACAGATTATTAATACCACTTTTTGCCATTTTGTCTTTTATAGCACAGCAGAGTAACTAGTTCATTCTGACCATACTGTTTAATATATGTTGCTTGGTTTTGCTTTGGCTGTTTTTGTTGCTTCTATCATGTGTATAAATAAATGTGGAAGATGTGATACTTTTTTTTTATAGACTAGTTGCAGCAGCTGACATTAGAAAGCAGAACAGGAACAGACTGAGATAATAAGAAAAAATGAATTTAATTTGAAAATGTCTTCATCTCCAAACAAGAGAAACCTTGTTTCTCTCAGAGGGGATAGATGTACTCCTATTATTGATTGGGATCACAAAAATAATGAGTGTGTCTGCCTCCACTACTTTGAGGATTATAGGAAATGATTGTAATAAATCAGTAATACTGTTTGTGTTTCAAGAAGCTGAAAATAATGTCACTGACAAAATTTTCCTATTTCAAAACAGTGTATTATGTGTTGATTAAAAAATAATACTAACCTGACCTGAGCAAGTTATTCTTTGTCCAGTTGGTTGAAAATCAATGTAAACCAGAATCATTATTACAGAATATTGAATTTTGGAATTGTCTCAGTACAAGTCTTAATAATGTCATATTGTGATCACAGAATATAAATAGGGTGAACAAAAAGGTATATTTTCGCTGAACTTTTAAAAATGAAAAATGTTACTGGCAGTACTGTAACTCACATATAATGGTTAGCACTTAAGACACCTAATACCGTAACAGGATAATGGCCCATAGACAGTTTGCATGGCTAATCTGTTACCAGCACCATTATCTCATGTTAAATAGGCTGATTGATCTATAGCAATAACCATAAGTGGAAGATTTTTCTATTTATTTTCGTTGTATCAGAGGCATCAGCTCTGTTCTGTTTACAGTCATTCTCAAGTGTGTTAAAGCATAAATAGCCTTAATGCTGGTTTTGTAAAATGTTTAAAAAAAAAAAAGGTTGGCAATGTTTCTTTGGTTACTGTCCTGTCTACTATCTTTTTAGCTAAGAAATTTAGGCTTGCTTTGCTTTCATACTAACAGTATCTTCGGCCTTGTGTTCCACCTCTACTTTTAATTCTACTTTAATAATTCTTTGACAGTTAATTGTAATCAAATCTGCAGCAGGTAAATGTGATAGCCATTGGCATAAGGTTATTAGTACTGCTAGTGACGTTATGATAACTTTAGCATCTTCTTGTTTGCTGTGATTAGTGTTTGCACTGCCTTCACCACATTGGTTGTATTTGTCCAGTGGTTTACAATGTATCTATCTGACACAAGCTTCCAAATTTCATTAATATTATCTCCTAAACTATTTATTTACTAATTTTTGTGCATCAGTGCTGTCAGCTATTTTTTTTTATTATTATTATTATTGTCCCTGTCTTCTGGTTTTGGCTTTGTGATGGCTGACTGTGCTGAGATCAATGATCAAAGGACTGAGCATCAATAGAGTATTATGAAATACTGCATAATTGGGTTAAGTAAAATAGAATTTTAAAAGCTGTCTCTATGTTTCTGCTCCAGCCTTCCCACACAAAATGATAGATACTGCAACAGTAAGCCAGAAAAAATATGGCTGAAACATGCTGAAATGTGCCACACTGACACATTATGAAGACATAGTGAAATGTGTTTCTTTTACAGTATCTGTAAGCCATTGGTCTTGTATTTGTGCTCACATAAAAAAATTATACAGCAGCCATACTGCAGTTGTTCACACTTGGCAGCTGCATTGATATGATGTCCAATGTTGGACACACCTTTCAGCCTTGGAAAGTTTAATAAATGGAGATCTGTATTTTTGTAGTTATCTGGATATAGGAAAGAAATGTTTTGCTACTATTATCAGATATTGTCAGTTTGTAACTGAATAAATTTTCATGTGTGTAATAGACAATAAGATGTTAATTGTACACTAAGAACCACTCTGGTGAGACCCCAGCTGGAGACCTTCATCCAGCTCTGGAGTCCTCAGCACAAGAAAGACATGGACCTGTTGGAGGGGGTCTAGAGCAGGGCCACAAAAATTATCAGAGGGATGGAACACTTCTCCTACTGAGGAAAGGCTGAGAGAATTGGGGTTGTTCAGCCTGGAGAAAAAAAGACTCCAGGGAGACCTTATTGTGGCCTTTCAGTACTTAAAGTTGGCTTATAAGTAAGATGGGGCCAAACTTTCATTAAGATCTGTTGCAATGGGACAAGTGGTAATGTTTTAAGCTAAAAGAGAGTAGATTTAGACTAGATGTAGGGAAGAAATTTTTTTACCATGAGGGTGGTAAAACACTGGAACGTGTTGCTCAGAAAGGTGGTATATGCCCCATCCCTGGAAACATTCAAGGTCAGGTTGTATGTAGTTGAAGATGCCTCTGCTCATTGCAGGGGGGCTTGGTCTAGATGACCTTTAAAGGCCCCTTCCAAGCAAAACTGTTCTATGATTCCATGATTTGTGGAGAAGATTTCAAAGACTCTGATGTATAGAATAGTATGATTTCCCAGCAAGCCATGGTAAGAGCTTTAGCAGAAAGAGCAAAACATTTTCATAACTCAAATCATTGTGCACTACGCTATTAACTTAAGGAGCGTGCTTGTCAGACGGGCTAGTTTGAGATAGATTTTTACTGAATACCAGGAAATACCATTACCTTCTGTTTCTTTATTGGTGTAGTCAACATGGTATAGATGATTTACACAGCTTCCTGCAAGCTCAGAATAAAGGTGGAAGGCAAAATACAACTTGGTTTGGGGGCCAAGATAAAACCACTATATTGGTCCTATCTTTTTAGTAAAGTTCCATAAATTTATTATTATTGCTTCTAGTTTTAGTTTAGTATTATAAATTGAAAACCACTGCAATTTTATAGAACTGTGTTGAATGCTTTTAAGAATTAAAAATGAAATGCAACAGCTTAGAAATGCATTGCAGTTCCATTTGTACTCTAGTGAAGAAAAAATCTTGAACATTTTATTCCAGTACCAAACAGAAAATAAATAAATAAGTAAAGCAACATGGAAACACCATCACAACTGTTAGAGCTGCTCTGAGGAATGCACAAGTTGGGCAATTGATCTTACATAATTTAAAATACTGGACCTTGAGCAAAATACTGTGAAAATTCACACCTTGTTTTCTAGAGAAAGGTAAGGTAAAGAAGATAATAACTTGCTGAAAAAAAAATATGAGCCAAGACAATTGGTGGTATTACCTTCTATGGATTTTAAGGAGAATTAGTGGTATGGGAGGACACTCAGATACTCTTATTTAAAAAAAATTATAAAGAAAATAGATATTTATGTGTATATATGCATGGGTGTCTCTTTAGATACATCTGTATGTCACTTCATCTGGTATCTATGAACTATATACTGAGGTTATAAAGACAAATAGAGAACTTCTACCTGAAGTACATAGTCATAGTGGTGTTATCTATGCCCAAAACTTTGTGTTTGTCTATTTTATATACTTGCAATTCACTTTTTCTGCTTTCTTGAATAATTGAAGTGAGACCTTTGGATCTTCAAGACAATTATATTCAAAACTTCAGGTTTTGTATTTTCTTTTTAGTTTTCCTGCTTTTTTCAAGTCAGATTAATTATTATTTTGTATTGCCTTGATATGTTTCCATTTTACAATGCTAATCACCCAGCAGCACAAGCAAAATAATGGGTTATGAGACTTCTTCTTCTAAATCAAGGAAGTGGAAAATAAGCTGACCTAAATCCTAGGAAATACTAGCTTAAAAATAAATAAAGAAATAAGGGGATAACATCAACTGACTATAAAATAGAGAAAAAAAAATCAAGGATTAGATGAAAAATGTTAGTACTGCATTAAAAAAAAAAAAAATCTCAAACAAAACACACCCCCCCCCAAAAACCCCATATAGATACTTGACAAATTAATAAAACCCTCATTTTATTGCTGTTCAAGGAAGAGGAAGAAAAAGAGATGTTCATCAAATTAAAACTGCTTGTTCATTTTTTCCCCCTTTTTTAATCATCTTTCCTCAGTTTAATGAAGGAAAACACCTTAATTTTAACACAGTTGGAATCCCATCCCTTGTGTTTCACTCTAATTAGTTTCTGTGTAGAAGCCAGTCAGGAGACTTAAATGGTCTTATAGAGATACTAGTGAACACAGCCAGATGGTGACATCTGCTCCAAATTGATACTAGAATTTCAGTACTGAAGCTGTTTTTAAACAATGTATATATTTCATTTGGTATGCTAGCTATATGTAGCTTTATATACACATACATAATGAGAACATTTTTGTTATGCAATCTAAGATCTGGAGTTTGGAAATTAATACTAGATGACATTTTATGTATGACTAGCCAGTCTTATTAGTAATCTTGAAGAAGTAGTTGGCAGCTAGTTTTTAGTGACATGTAATGCTCAATTTACGGAGTAAAGACATAGAATAATATGGAAACATAAAGTCTTTCTTTTAACAAGAGGTTTAATTGCCTTTCTATCCCATTAACACTACTCAAGAATGAAAGGTTGAGCCTTTGGAAACATCTGCACTCAGATACTGAATCCAAACTGCAGGACAAGGAGTAGGCTTTCAAAGACACTGTGTAGTTTCTTGCCCAGTTTACATTCCTTCCTCAGGTATCCCTTCTGCTTTTGAAATTCCCTGCTCAAATAATTTTGAGTTGAGAAAGAATTACACTACTTGACTTCTATGCATGGTAGTGCTTTCTATTTCTTATTTTTTCTTCCAGTAGATAATACTTTCTCAACACTCTTACATTTCATTCCCTGTGTAGTATATGAGTACCTCACAATCTTGTGGGTATTAATTCTCACAACACTAAGGTGAAAGGGTATGGTGCAGAAAGCCAGATGATCTCTGAGGTTTGCACAAAATTCAGTGGAATAGAATGAGTTTGAACCTTGATTCCCTGACATTCAAGTCAGAGTGTTAAATGAACTTTCTTTCCATATTTTATAGATTTACTTTGATGATAAGTCATTCCCTAGTCCAGCCCCTGTGTTGTTTAAAAATAATTTTATCTTTTTTTTTCCCCCATTGGCAAAAACAATGTAATTGCTTAGAAACAGCCCTTCTAAAATCATGCACTGATGGATTATGTGTAAGGGGTCCAGATGGCAATATACTGTTTCCAGCTCCTCTGAAAAATTTAAGAAGAAACTAGAAAAAAAAAAAAAATCTAAAAAGAATTCTCATTGAAGTAAGAAACAGCCAGGCCATTTGTTTCAGTACATATTATACAAAATACATAATACGTTATTAATAGTTTGAGGACAAAATTGTGAGGTTTAAAACAGGTTGAGATACAGTTGACTTATGAAGTTAAGTCATACATAGAGGTGAAATTGTGACCATTTTAAGCATTTAGCTGACTAGAAAATGCTAACTTTTCCTGGGAGATAGGAAGGAGTGTGAGAAATTATTAGTTTTCAAGAAAAAAATGTGTGTGTGGATTAGAGAAGGCTATACTATTTTCTTTGGATTTTAATAGCATATTTGATAATTTAATTGAGATAATGCAATCAACGTTGAATTTTATACCTTAATTGAGAATTCTTAACTGAGAAATAAGTTCAAATTGGCATGAATAAGTACACTGCTCAGTGGATTGAAAACTCTCTAAAAAAGCATAGCCATAAGTGACTCTGTCTCTAGCTCTTTGAATACCAGGATTAGCATGACAATCTTACACAAACGGGCAGTGTGGGTCAGTCATACCTTAAAGAAGAGCAAACAATACACAGCTGAAAGTTGGTGATACTACCATGGGCTGGACTCCACATTATGAGTGCACAGGAAAGCTGAAGGGAATAATGTTTGAAAAAGGAAATAAGAGATATTTTTCATTACCTTGGGACAGAGTTACACAATGCCAGAGTGAAATAACAGGTCAAGGAAGGAAACCAAAACCATATGGAAAGCCAGCTGTCTCCTGTTCTCCAAGCAAGCTTTCAGAAACCTAGCTAAAGATACTGTTACTAATTTTAAAGTAATTTTGCCATGCACAAGACTTTGCTATAAAACAGGAAAGGACTGAGTTTGAATGACTGTCATGTGAGAATCAATATATTTCCTCTAAGTTTTGCCTGACCAGAAAGTTGACTTCTGTTGGTCTCGGGAGGTATGGGGCATGGCAGAGAACAAGGCATCCTTAGTGCATGTTCCCAAGATGCACTTAATCTGAATTATGCCTAGGTCTTTGCTTTCTAAAAAAATAATGATTTAGAGGCTATTTGTAAAATATTAAAAGAAAACAGTGGAAGTATCTTTAAATTGCACTAAATATCAGCCCTGTCTTTCAAGTAGTGCAGACGTCTGCTGCAGACACTCTGTAGATATGGAGTATATGGAGGAGTGATGGTGTAAAGAAGTAATTCTGTTCATCCTGAATTTTGTGCACAGAAGAAAGCTTTTGCTTATTCCTTCTTACTGCAAAAGACTGCCATGAGTACAGCAGCAATCTGATAACACTTATATTCATAGGAAAAGGTATTGCAGTTTTCACCTGTTCCTCCCATTTCAATCATACACTGGTTCTTCCAGTAAATTAAAAAAAAAAAAAGAAAGCCCTGCTGGCTATAGACTCAGGAGGGAGACCGGCTTTATCCTGAAAAGAAAGCCTTGCTCCTGCTGTATTTGCAGAAGTTTTCAGTTTATTTGAATAGGAGAGAAAAAAATAAATCACAGAATGTGCTGTCTTATACGGATGATTTCAGTCCTACAGATGTCAAAAGAACTGTTTCTCTAATTTTACCTTCATTATGAAATGCTTTAAGGCACTAGTTGTGCAGTATCTTCACAGTTGCCTCACCCACAGCCATTGCTTTGTGTTGTGGATCTCTTAAGAAAAGGCTGTGTCAATGTGTAAATAATAGATACAGTTGTTCAGTGCTGAACTGAGAAGTCTTCCTAAATATTGAAAGTAAAGAGAGAATCAAGCACATAGTTTAATTTGGCTTTTGTGGGGGTTTTCATATGTCATTTTAAAAACTTCCGGGCCACCTTATTAATCTTCCTTGTGTGGTATTTTGCAAAGCTTTGCATGCACTTTTCTCAGAAAACAGGTAACTTGTAATTAGAATTTTCTGGGAAAAAAAAATGCTAAATCTGTATTTATCAAAACTGGCTTTTGGGTGCACATCTGTTTTCTTGGGCTGCTCACAGTGGCAAGAGGAAATTGACAAAGAGTGGAGGGATAGTGAGGAAAGGACAAGAGGAGGATTTGCGCTTGCAGGCCTTGACAATGGGATGCTGGAACAACAGGTGAGTGAACAAAATGGTATGGGAGTGAATGAAGTCTCTGCAAACAGCTCACTGGCTCTGGCGCAACGAGCTGTGAGCACAAGTGCCAGGTATTCCCAGTCTGACCAATTTCTTCTCTGCCCCAAGGCTCTGTCCTCAAAGGGGAACAAGGGAACTAATGAAGAAACTAAAGAAAGACAGACAATGTGAGACAAAAAGAATGGCAACAGTAGGAAGAGAAGAGGTAGAAACAATTGCTGTGGTATGATTGCTTCAGCAGAGTGGGTATTTCATCCTATGATTAATTGTCTTTACATATTACAAGACTCCTGTAGTAAGAGTAAAAAAAGACAAATATTGGCACTGAACAACAAGCTAAATTAAACCTGTGCAACCTAGATATTTTGCTTCTGATGAAGGGAAGTGACACAAAACTTCAGGAAGTGAAAAGAGCATGTGTAGAAATGCTAAGAATTAAATTATTTGTTGTTTGCTTGGTATTTTTAATCTTCATTCCAGTCTCATAAGATGCTGGATATAAAAAATCAATGTTAATATCTATGCTTGTTTTGGCTGGGACAGAGTTAATTTTCTTCGTAGTAGCTAGTAAGGTGCCATGTTTTGGATTTGTGCTGGAAATGGTGTTGATAATATAGAGATGTTTTAGTTACTGCTGAGCATTGCTTACACAGTCAAGGCCTTTTCTGGTCCTCACCCCATCCCACCAGCAAGCATGCTGTGGTACACAAGAAGTTGGGAGGGGACACAGCAGGGACAGCTGACCCCAGCTGACCAGAGGGATATTCCAAACCATATGATGTCATGCTCAGAATATAAAGCTGAGGGGAGAAGGAGGAAGGGGGGAATACTCAGAGCAATGGTGCTTGTCTTTCCAAGTCACTGTTACACGTGATGGAGCCCTACTTTCCTGGAGATGGCTGAGCACCTGCCTGCCATGGGAAGGAGGGAATGAATTCCTTGGTTTGCTTTGCTTGTGTGCGTGGCTTTTGCTTTACCTATTGAACTGCCTTTATCTCAACACACGAGTTTTCTCACTTTTACCCTTCTGATTCTCTCCCCCATCCCACTGGGGGGAGTGAGCAAGCAGCTGCGTGGTGCTCAGTTGCTTGCTGGGGTTAAATCATGACAATGTCTTTTTTTAGAATTAATATTTTCCATTAACATATATAACACAATAAATCTCTGAAAAGGTCTTTTATCTGTTCTGACTCATTTTTTTCCTTTAATATATAGCCTTGCCAGAGGAGGACAGAAGAAATATAGTCCTTTAAAAAAGATGATGTTCATATTACTCATGTAAACTAGTAATGCTAATGTTGCTGGCAGGGTCCTTAAATCAGAGTATCATTCTGCTCTTTTCAAGACCATATTTTCAAGCTGAAATAGTCATTGACAAGGTAAGTAATAATTACTACTGATACACTGGGAGGAATTTAGTGTTTGAAATAAAGAATAAGAAAAACCAACACGTGAAATGAGGACCAGAGTATTTTATTATCTTAGTGCTGTGCAGGATGCAGCAGGTTTCTTCACAGAAATAAATAAAATCATGGGGTCAGAGTCTGCATAGGAGAGAGTGCAAAGGTCAGACCTGTGTGCTGTGAGGGAGAGACCTAGTTTGCCAGACTGCGATTTATGTGGTTACTGAGGCAATGCTGCAGTCAGTGGCCTTGCAGGTGCCTGCTGGCAGGCATGTAAAGAGGCAAGGGCAGAGACTCACAGGAATCCCCTCTGCCTGATGGAGGTATGTGTTTAATGTCTAAAGGTGGTCTACCTATCAGAGAAGAGTTTCTCCCTGAAACCCTTTCTCCTGTCTCCCACATGTCATCCCACCCACCTGCTGCCTGGCACGGGGCTGGAGAGCACACATGCACATACACACGTACCAAACCACCACCAAAATGGGATCTATCCCACGCTGAACTGTCACAGGCTCTGCAGCCCTTTGGAATGGCTGTTTGCCAAAGCGCTCTGGCTGAATGCCAGTTACAAATTACAGCCTTTCTTCTTGATCCCCCTGAAAGTTTTAGGAAAGAAGAAATTAGAATGAAAGGAGAGGTCATCGTGAAGGTTTAATTCGGGGTCTGGAAGGAGAAAAATAGTATTACTTTCCAGAAAAAAAAAACCAGAGACAGGATAAACCATTTGAGAGAGATCAATACCATATACACTTTAATATAAATTCACTGGAAAGCTAAATTCTCAACACGGCAGTTAAGTTTTAACCCTGCGCTGGAGTAGGAATCTCACTGTTAGTAATGTAAACCCCCTGTACTAGACCACATTCCTGAATAAACCTTCCTTGTGACAGCCCCAGAGTCCCTGGTTATCTTCTACAGCTTTTGAAGAAGTTAGAAACTAACCTTGGGAAAAAAGTGCTGAACTCACTCGCAAAGCATTGCTCTCATCTGCACAGAAGAAATAAACTGTGGAAAATATGTTAGGAAGGACCTGTACAAATGCATGCAGATGCCTTATCCAGAAATAGTAAAATACATTCCTGTTGCCTAATAAACAGGATAGAGCTCTTCAAATCAAGGAAGGCTTCAAAGTTTCCAAAACCTAATCTTTTGGTTCCAGACAAGTCTAAGCACATACCAGTGAAGTCTGTCACAGTAAGATACTGGTGTGCAGCATTGCGATCATTGCTGAGTTGCATGGTTTGCACTGCTTTGTTCAAGTTTTGATCAAAACTTCTGTGCTTGAGTGAGGCCTGATCCTGGCTGGCTCCTTGAGCAGTGGTATGAGCGCAGTGCCTGGCTGCGTGTGCACGTGCTCCTTGCACTCACTTTGGTTTTATGCCTTCATTTCCTGCTGCTAATACCAACAGGTTTCAAAAATAGGTGGCCCTAGGTGATTGTAAGTAATACTTTTAATTGAAAGACAGCTTTAGTTTCTTTGCTTGTCCTGTTTGCTCCTGCAAAAACCCTTGGAAAACCTCAATAATTAGGAGTTCTGCCTTCTGATGCTTTCAGCTTCAAAGGGCATCTGACTGCAGCCCATCATTGTAACAGGCTATGAAACTATAAGCACATGTTTACCCAGACAATTACCATTTTGATCACCAGTTCCTTGTGTCGCAGAGTCTTTCTGTCCTTGGTTTATCAGGGTTGCAGAGTCTCCTTCTTGCAGGGTCTGTGTTGCCATGAACTTAAGGACTAATTGATTCCGCAGAACTGTTACAGCATGAATGAGTGCAGGTACTAACCCTCATTAAATTGCTGATCTCATCTATTAATTTTCAAAATCAGGGAAGATAGGGTTATGTTGAGTCACCTTTGCTAAGGAAAGTTAAACAAATATGAAAAGGTTATTTATAAAATTAAAGTAAAAACGGGAGAAGTAGAAAAAGACCACCATGCAGCGGAGATGCAGTCAAGGAAACAGCGTTATGACTCAGAGCTAAATTAATGCTTTGCTTCAATTACGTCAGTTATGTTGAGCAGTGGAACAAAAAAAGCAATAGATAAAAAACACTTACGTGGGCAACTTAAGGTAAAACTTAGAGCAATTACTGTGCGTAAATCGAAATGGTGTAAACTATTCCTCAGAAAGGTAAATAAATGGCACATGAAACAGTGTATATAATGAAGAATTAAATTCTTAAAAACTCACACAAGTCAGGGATAGTACTCCCAGACTGCAGAAAGACAAACCCAGATATTTTGTTTAAGGAAAAAAATATTTTATATATGCCTTTAGTAGTCATATACAGGACTTAGGATAATGAAGAAAAAATAATTAATGGACTGAAAGTAAATGAGCTGGAAAGTAACATAAGTTTACCTAACCAGATCCAATGTAGCCTGAGCTATTACTAATCAGTGTTCCAGACTTAGACAGAATACCTAATCTTGTGGGACTGCTGTACAGTGTTTAGGGCCTCTTGGGAAATTACTAGCAAAGAAAGAATTTAGGAGTCGTTATAAAGAAATTCTGAAGAAGTCATAGGCTAACCAGGGTGGCTGCCTGTAGAAAAGGATTTTTTTATTATTTGTTTAAGAAATATCTAAAAAAGTTTTGCTTTTTTCTTTGGTTGAATAAGGTATGTAAATTTACAATATTGTCAGGAAAAGGGGGTAGATGTGCATTAACAAAATTTGCTGATGGCAGAACCTGAGTAGTATTGCAAACATAAAGGTAGAACTGGAATATTGAGGGGTAGGACTTTGAGAAATGAAGTAATAAAAATGGAAAAGATATAATAATACAAAATGCAGACTCATGCATTTAGGGACTAATGAGAAGAACATCTGTTACACCATAGCACTTTACAAGGTAGAAATGAAGGGGAGAGGGAATTGCAATGCTTGGTAGTCAACTTTTGAATGTTTTTGAGTTATCACTGTGTTGTGACACGGAAACGGTGAAGACAGTTCTAGGCATATTGGAGAGGCATTTCCAGAGAGAAAGGAGAGTTTTGATGCTGTTGTGCAAAGCACTGATCAGACCTCTGGAAGATTGTTTAAAATTCTGGACACGTCCCTTCATGAGAGATCAATTTCAAACTAGAATTGATGAAGAAAATGTCCACTAGAATAAAAAGAGAATGGAAAGCCCATCCCTTGGGACAATGCTAAAAGAACTTGGCTTGTTTGTCATAGAAAAACAAAAACTGAACGTGGATGTGATTTATTTCTGTGCACTGAGGAAGAGATAAATACTAGAAAGAAAAGAGCTTTTGAAGCTTAAAGGGCAGAACTGACTTAAAAGCAAATGAATATAAAGAGGCCATGAGTAAAGTTAGTCTGTAAATATAAAGACCCCTTAGAGGGTTGAAAGGTGCAAATATGCCTGGAAAATCAGATCTGAAGAGAAGTTACCAATGGTTCAACAACAAAATGGAAGGAGGTATCCCATGCAGTTTGCAGTTATTTGATTGTCTGTGATTGCACAGGAGTGTAGTCAGTGACCCAAGAAGTCTTTTATTCCAATGCTCCTCATTACCCAGGTGATATAAATTGGTGTGAAACCCCTTGAGCTTTTCTGTGCTAATTAACTGTGCTTCAATACTACGCATCTTTCAGCAAATCAACACTGAGTTTTAGGTAATTAAGTTCAACAAATCTTGCTGTAGTGAGTACTGGCATCTGGGAATCTTTCCTTGTGACATTTCTCCTTTTCTCTAAACTTTTGAAGTATTTTTAAAAAGCTGTCTTTCTTAAATATATGTGAGTACTTGAAGAAGAATGTAAGCACATATTCAGAGCGGTTGGCCTCTGTGTATAATATAGGAATAATTATACTATAATATCAATGCAGGTGATAAATGCTAAAAATACTGTTCTAAAGTTTCACTGTGTATATAGTTAATTACTTTTGGTCTCGTATTTATTACAGACTGCACAAATATCCTTATGTGATGATTTGTTACATTTGCTTCCCAATGGCACTTCTAATTGTGTTACAAGGTTATTTTTATTCCAGTTGTACTTGCCAAAAAAAAACCCATTTTAAAATAATGTCACTTTTTATTTTCAGAAATACCAAATTTCCTTAGAAGCAGAGACAAAGCTGCGTCCAGTCATTTAAAGTACAGAAGGGAGCTAACATTCAAACCAAGCAAAAGAGATTTTAATTGTGCTTCTGTTGGAAATCCTGCCATAAGGCACAGGGGTGCACCTGATCATTGCATTTCACAAGAAGAAGTTGGTCAGAGAATGCTGTAAGTCTGCCTCTCAGAATAGGGGGATAAATATTGCCAGTTGATGGAAACTTATGGGTCCAAGGTTTTAGAGCCTGGTGCCGAAGATGTTGGTTCATCCTGGCATTAGAAACTGGAGACTTAATAATGATTTCACATGTACATGTTTCGGATCATTAAATTCTCTTTTTCTCCCCATATCAGGCAAAGACAGGAAAGTAGGAGACAGTAGGGCCGCATCTCTGGGTCTTGCAGTGAACACCACGTTCCGGTCCGGGAGACGCGCTAGGCAGACAGTGCTGCATCCCATTAATTTTTTTCCTGGTTTGGGGTAGGGATTGCTCTCTTCTATTTCAGGCTCACTCAGAGCAGTTAGTTTTGTGTGCTGCTACAGAGTAAATGGTAAACATTAAATTAAATCCCAGGTTGTGTATGTGCTTCATGGCACAGCACAAGTAAGGATGCAGCAAGTGAGCCTGCAAGAAAAGGCACCAAATGGAAAGCACTGCATGATTTCCCAGCATGCATACCTGCCAGTGATCTGTTGTGCAACTGTTGATGAAATAGGTGATTTGACACATGCAAAAGCAAAATAGGGTTGGAAGCGTACAACTCTGAGTTCTGAGCCTGCTCAGAAAAGAAAAAAAAAAAAAAAGGCTGCTGGTTTTCTAGAATACTCTAATTCAATTGTTAACAGTGAAAATGTGCATATTGAGAACATTATGATTCCCTCAATATGCTTGTCTCAGTGAAAGGAGGACCTGAGCAAAACAATGTGACTGCAGTTTTTTTTAAAAAGTCTGCTTTTAGAAATGGGAAGTATTACAAGATTTTTCGGGAAAGAATCACAGAATCACAGAATGGCAAGGGTTGGAAGGGACCTCCAGAGATCATCTAGTCCAACCCCCCTGCTAATTCTCCTAGAGCATGTTACACAGGACTTCGTCCAGACGGGCTTTGAATATCTCCAGAGAAGGAGACTCCACAACCCCCCTGGGCAGCCTGTTCCAGTGCTCTGTCACCCTTAGAGTAA
>NW_009260394.1:43406-43767 GCF_000687185.1 Egretta garzetta | reverse complement strand
AACAAGCCCAACTCTCTCAGCCTTTCCTCATAGGCGAGATGCTCCAGTCCCTTTATCAACCTTGTTGCTCTCCTCTGAACTCTTTCTAGGAGTTCCTCATCTTTCTTGAACTGGGGAGCCCAGAACTGGACACAGTACTCCCGGTGGGGTCTCACCAGGGCAGTAGAGGGGGAGGATAACCTCCCTTGACCTGCTGGCCACACTCCTCTTAATGCACCCCAGGATACCATTGGCCTTCTTGGCAACTGTTGGTTCTTGTATCAACTTTAGGGTTACCCAAAGGATCACGCAGACACCCTGCCGTCTGCGGGTCAAGGAAACACAGCATACACAGTATGGATGCTCCAAGTGACGCAGTTTA
>NW_009260394.1:41245-42368 GCF_000687185.1 Egretta garzetta | reverse complement strand
TTGCCTCGCACTCCGGGGTTGGCCACTCAGGGGCCCACTCATGTGCCAGAATCACTGTGAGATCAGCCTCACTATCTATAAGTGCTACACATTTAAATTCCTTAGGGCCCTCCCCAGGCCCCAATTGCCCCACTGATATCAAGAGTTCGGGGTGCTTTTGCAATCTCATTAATAGGTTGACGGAGGGAGCCACTGCGGCACCCCTCCCTGCTGTGGGATTTTCCCCATCTCTGTTGTCACCCTCTCCTCCTCCAATCTCCCCTCCAGCGTGGTCTGAACGCGGGGTAGGCCCAACCATTGGTCCTTGCATGGTCCGATCAGCCGGGATCCCTGACCGCGCTGCCCGTTTGCCGGCATAGTACAGCTCCGTGCTATGTGCCTTATCTTCCCACGTCTCCAACACTGCACCCCATCATGACGTCCTGAGGACATTCCAGCAGAAACTTGAGGGCAACCCCTCTTCAAATGCCCTATCTGACCACAACCGTGACAACGAGGCTGTATTGCCTGCTGCAGTGCTGCTACCAGAGGCTGCTGAGCGTGGGCGGTCTCTCGCTCCAGGACATGCCTTATCACAGCTGGAAGGGAGGCATCCGACGGGAGTGTGAACAGAATCTGCTTGCACTGCGGGTTGGCTTGCGCACGCGCACACTCACCTACCAGCGCCTGCTTAGCCACATCTGGCATACTTGTTGCCTCACCGTTTTTTTGTACCCAAGCCAAGAAGGTGGTGAAAGATTCGTCAATACCCTGAGCAATCTTAACCCAGGGCTGCGGAGGCCGGTCATATTTAGAAATGCTCAGAAAAGCCCTCGCTGCACATTGGCTAGCAGCTCTGATTATTCGTCCCCGTAAGGTCACCTGCTGCTGGGGCGCCACCCACTGCCCTTCCCCCAGCAACTGATCTAACTGCACACCTGCAAGAGGATGATTCCGGTTTCCTGTGCTCTCGATTACCATAGCTTCCACCCCCCGCCTCATCACTTCATACCACAGAGCTAGCAGAGGAGGAGGGAGGCACGCTCGAGCTAACTGTTTTGAATTGTAAGGGGGTAAAGGAGTTGCAAAAATACAGTCAAGCAGCATCTGCGACCGGGGACCTTGCAATCCCTCCTCAGAAACC
>NW_009260394.1:20763-40175 GCF_000687185.1 Egretta garzetta | reverse complement strand
TACACAGTATGGATGCTCCAAGTGACGCAGTTTAATTTCGAGCCCTAAGTTTTATAGCAAGGCCACATTCCAGTCCTGCCAATCACTGTGTGGTCACAGTGATGCCCTCTTGCTCCTCCTCTTCTTGGCCTTGTGGTTACTTCCCCCCGGCACACTGCTGGCTCATGGTCAGCTTGTCGTCCACCAGGACTCCCAGGTCCCTCTCAGCAGAGCTGCTTTCCAGCAGGTCAGCCCCCAGCTGATTTTACTAATGTTAATAGTGCTATTAAAATCAGTGTAACTGATTTTGAGCAGGGTAATCAAGATTTGGCCCCATACCTCTGCTTTGCAAACATCGGCATCACAGAGATTAATATAATACTGACTAGCCAATGACATGTCAAAGCCTTAGTAAAACTAACTGTGTTAAGAAGGCTGTTCCTTTAAAATGTAAAGCAAATGGCTCAAATGAAATGTGAGATGTGGGGAGTAGAGAGAATATCAATAAACCAGCAAACTCTAAATGATGTAGAAATAACTTCTTTATGTTTTCCTGGTTTTGTAGTTTATAGTTAGCACCAGTACATAAACGTAACAGCTTTGTGCAAGGGAAGAAAAGTAAACCCAAATCTACAGAGAGATGAGCTACCTTTTCCTCAATGAATTCTCCTTTCTTCTATGAAATGTTAGATGTCTTTTTTAGATACTACTAGGTGAAGGTTGGTTAGCAAGTGTTTGGGGGTCTTATTAATTGTTTATTTTCATGTTTTCTACATTATCTGTATATTTTTTATTTCATTACCACCAATTTTCAAAAAATAGAGTTCAGTGATCCTCATGAATTTACATCCAATATTTCTGTTTGTAGGAATGAGAGTTCAAAATAATTCAAATATGTCAGATTGTTCAGGTTTCTTATAAAGACTTTATGGTGCCTCAAGTTTTTATGTTCTAGCACATGCTTAAAACAGTTGTTCTGCATTCTTCATTACACTAAGGCGGAATAGGGAAATTCAGATCAATCTTAAAGACATTAACTGATTAAGGAAGCATTTTTAGTTGTGACTGTATAAACCTATATAAACCTATGCTGGGTGTCTGTATAATGAAATGCTATGGGAGAGTGGTACTTAAGAAAATTTCAGAGACCATTCCAGTATATGGCTGTTGAAAGACAGATGACTATGAAAAGCTGTGCTATGGCCAGGAAGGCTGGCCCCTTCCTCATAATTTCAGAATAGAAAAGGGCTGTTGGGAAATGGGTAAGCTAGGTAAGTGTATATCACCTGGTGCAGGGCTATAAATATCTTCTGTCATCCAGAGTTTTCTTGATTTTCATCTGTGTACAAGAGAATTGCTGTGTACATCATATGTGCACCAGAACTCTGAGAAAGAAGTGAAGAGGAAGGAAGGGTTTTGGTGGGGGGAAGATGGGTTGGATGAAAAACAAATCCAGCATTCAGCTTCCTCAACTGTAAATTGAGGTGGAATCATCTAGATCTCTCCCAGCTTCCTTCCAGCCCCTTCGTAGGAGGAAATCTACCCGGGTCTGAGGTCAAGTTCATAGGAAGTCTTTGGGAGCTGGCATGCAAGAGCAGTGCAAAATGATTAATGTGAATGGACTGATGCAGAAAAGTTGTTGAGGAGAAGATAAGGAGTAATGCCAGGCGAGAATGCTGGAGAGTCAGAGCATGTATATCTGTAGGAATAAAATACGTGTGTGACACTAAAGCGTAGTCAGTAGGGTTGTTGCAGGCAGGGAGCATGTGCCCCAGGCTGGCAACAGCTCGTCCTATTTTGCTTATTTCTAATTGCACAGGAAAGTGTTTCAGCCACAGCTATAGCACAGGTCTTTGCAGTCTCCAGGTCCCTTATGGTTTTTGTGGGAAACCTCCAGAGTGAGGCTCTGGTGAGGCCTGGAAGGATCATAACCTGGCACAGCAAGATTAGGTAGTTGGTGAACCTGCAGAGGGACTCTACATTTATGTTCTGAACTTGTTAATGGAGACTTAGGAATAAAGCAACTAGATAAAAAATTTAATTATGTCAAAATGGAGTAAGCTGAGTAAGCTAATTAACTAGTCTTTATTCTTAACAGGAGCAGGTAGGGGACTTCTTTTAAGTCTAAAGAATGTGTGAAGTATATATCAGAAGAAGGAACTTCTGCAGTAAATTTAGCTTACTTCACTAAACACAAAGCATCTGGCAGCAGATCAGTTTTCTCATATTTCTTTAGTTTGATAGTTATTGATTTTTATTTTTCTCCATGTTTTAATTCCATAGAATGGCCATAAAGAATTGTATAAGGACAGATAGAAAGAGATCCTCATTTAGTGAGCTGACTGAAATCAATGAAGCCATTTCTCTGGACAACATCTGAGGCCCTGGCCCACAGGATCCTTCATCTGAAGTGGCATAAGTTATAAATCCTGGTTATAAATCCTGTAGTGTTTTTTTCCTGATCTCTGATTAAAGTACTATGCAGGTGCTTCTGATGTAAATATTTACGTTATATTAAAAATCTGTGTGTTGAAATTCTGGAGTTCATATTGTGAAGACACAAGTCCTCAGTTGCATATACACGGGTGAAACTTAAATCAAAAAGGGATACAAACATAAGGAAAGAGCACATAACTGCAAATATGAGCACACATTTTTACTGACTGTTGTTCCTGAAGAAGAGGCAAAAATAAAATTAAAAAGAAACAGGAATTCATTTTATACAGCAGTAGTCCTAGAAGTTTTGGGATTACTGGGAAAAGGATGACTGATTTTACAAATAAGCTTCACTTTTGTAGATGTGTTAAGCTGGAAAGTAATTGGAATCTATGGAGTATAGATAACAGAAAATTTTACAGCTGAAGTCCTGACCCTACAGAATGGGAAATTTGCCATAGCTTAATTGGGGCTGACATTTTATACAGTGCTTCATCACTAACAATTCAGGGATCTGATCCACAAGTGATTGCACCACTTGGAGATTTTCCATTGCTTTCACTGATCTTTGGATTGGACCCATGTTGCAGATGCATCACTCTTCTGTCTGAGGGATAATTTCACACGTGATTGTCAGAACTATCAGAAGAGCCTTAGGCAAGGTTGGGAAAGAACATCTATGTCTGGACAGAGACCTTGAGATGTGAGCAGTACAATGATTTTAAAAAACACCACTATGATTTTTCTTGGCCTTAAAATAAGAATAAATGTATTCCTTTATTGCTAACTTGTAACAGCCAACTTGGCTATAAAAAGTAAAACTTTTTCCTGTGCATTGATCCAGCTCAAGAACTTTTGTATCAGCTAAATCCTGTTAGGCTAAATGTGGACTATTCCTACTTTCTTTTCATATAGGGAGTACGTGTTCTCTATATGCAAGCATCAGTTTTGTAAGTCACTGAACTAAGCTCAGCTATTTACTTAAACATGTTGAACATGAAGTATGAGAATAATCCTTTGACCTCTGAGAGGCTTTTCACCTGTAAACAGTTATGTAGAGCACAGACATTTGGTGGGATTAGGGCAAGGGTGTTCATTAACTCTCAAGACAGAGGCCAGATCTCAATTTGACTAAATGAAGAGTATTGCTAGTAAAACTCAGACTTAAAATGCTTGTTCATCCTGGAAAAAAACAGACTACTTCTCTGTGAACCTGATTGCTGGATTTAGCAGTTTGATTCCTTTTAGGACTAAAAAGAAAATGCTGCTACTAGCCAGGAAAAAGTAATGTAACAGCTATTACTGCATACCCAGTGATTGTCACTTTCCTAGTACACTGTGAACACCTGCATTTTTCTGCTGTGACTTCAAATAGATAAAAGATGCCACAATAAGCTGCTTGGTTTTATGCAACAAAGTGACTTTTAAAATCCATTAACCAGTCACCTTACAATACTTAACATCAAAACATAATCCTGCTAGTGTCCCCTAAATAGATTAGTTCACAAAGATAACAACCAAAAAAGTCTTTTAGTTGCTGTTGGGGAAAAAATTAATTTAGTTTAATTTCTGATGTCTCAAAATGCTGCCCATCCCTCTGTGATTGTATAGTATTATCACTATTCACTATTCTGTCTATTCTTGCATGGAGAATTGAAACATCATTCGAGTTTCCTCTGAGGATGGATTAACAAGATCTGCTGTGACATGACTAGATTAATTAATGAGACAGGAGTATTCTTTGGTCCTTATGAGCTGTTCTTGAACTTCTTAGATGGGAAAATTCTAACCTTCAATATTTTAGAAGCCAACTGGGTAAAGCAAAACTCTTGTATGACCTTCACTAGTAATAAAACCAAAAATCCATTATAAAGTATACCTGAATAGTTGTACATATTCAAGGTGATTTCTTTTTTTTTCATATTTGAAGAATGAAAGTGCATATGGTTAAAGTACAGAGTACAGAAAAATACTTCACAGACTGTTAAAAATATAATTAGATACTTTCTATTTTTCTTTCAGCGGCCTTCTACAAAGAGAAATAACTCTTGAGTGCTGCATTGCAACAAGTCATCTCGCCCTGTGTACACACCCCTAGGGAACTAGAGAAAGCTCTCAAAGGGCAAATACAATATGACAGCTAGCGTATCCCATCCATTGACCCCGTTTTAGAAACTTCTTGTCCATGATTGAGTATCAGGGTATGTAAGGAAGTGTCAAGAGCCACATCTGTGATATACACGTGAGATACACATTTTAATGCCACCAGGTCTGCCTATCTCATCAAGAGACTGAGACTAGTCTAAGACAACCACATTCCTTCCATTTTACAGATGACATACTAACACTAGAGATGTTCAGATCGAAGCAGCAAAATAGATTCCACCAAAAAAAAATCCTGGTTGAATCTGAACTTTGAAAACTGACTCCTACTAATAGGATTTTTTGTACAGTATTGTATTGTGAGTAATGTGAAACTAAATTGCCTGAGAGCTGTGGGAATTGTGTCAAAAAATCAAAATCACTGGTAACATGGGGAATCTGTCAGCATTTTTCTTTTCCATAGCTGTTGACAATTCTGGCTAGGTAGAAGATGTTTTAACGCAAAGGGATCTGAAGAAGTTTCAGAGCAAGAAAGATTGGACTGCAAACAAGTGGAAGGAGGTTAGTTAAGCATCCACTGATCACAGATCAAAATCCTACAGGGCAAAACTTTCTGCAGATTGTGTTGTAGACAAAGAGCCTTCTTTTCACATTTCTTTTGACTATAGCAGAGAACAGTTGTAATAGAAATGATACTCAGAGCTCTTTAAGCACTGACTTGTTGAGTGGAAAAGAGGTGGAAAAACTGTTGTTATATTCACTGGCTATAATTTGAGTACAGTTTGTTTATTAGATGCATTCTGTCAATGCCTCCCAGATCAGGCAGTCTGAAACCAATATGCAGAACTCCTTGCTTGCAGTGCTGGACAGGGCAGGGGTAACCAACAGGCAGCAAGCTGCTCTGAACTACCAAATGCCTGCAGAAGTATAGCACTTAGGTTACATCTGGCTGTTATATTAGCTTATGCATAAGCTTAAACTCTCTGTCCACATAGCTTGTGACTTGAATTTAGAACCATCCAACTAGGCACTAGGAAAGGGAGACTGAGTCATAGGAGGGTGGTGGGCATATGCTTAAGCCCTACCCCTAAAAACAGTAGAGAGAGAATTGATTTGCATCAGATGGCATATCAGACTTAAGGCAATCTTCAGGCACACCTGACAGAAGTAATAGAGATCTGGATTTAGGGACCTGACAATGCTAATATATTGAATTGCTTGTGGAACTTAGTTGATTTTATCATTAAGTCAGCATTTTAGAGGACACTTTCAGGATCTATAGTTTGCATGTAGGTGCTAAGGATGGCAGAGAGTTTTTCAATTTCTATTCCCCCCCTGTCCCCATGAAAGAAATCTTTTTCAAACCTCGACTTGTGGGCCTGACTTACTGCCTGTGCTCTTATTAATAAATTGATACTCAGTATAAGAGTGTAGATGTTAAAAATTCCTTGTGCAGTGAAAGGCAGAGTTGAAAATTAGATGTTATCTAATCAAACAGGGATCAAAATGATTGTTGCTATTGTATACAAAGAAATGCAATAACTATGCGATGTACATTTCCTCCTTGGAGATCTTTTGAAAAAAAATAACGAGATTAACATTGTGGATGTCAGCTGTTTTGCCTTTGCAGATGCCAGACAGCATTAACAAAAAGAACCAGATGTAAGTTCTTTAGTTAATGTCATTAGACTGCTTCCCTCCTACATGCCAGCATGAGATTCATTTTAATGAAATTAGACCTGAACACAGCCAACAATCCTAAGTCAGTAGTAGAGCTAGGAAATAATTTATTGTAGGTGACAGAGAACAGCTATAAAATACAAACTACATCTAGTGTGATGAGAAAAATGAATTATTAGCCACTAATGACCACCAGTACTACTGATCTCAGAAGGATAATGCCACTGGCAGACATAACATCAGTGGATGAGTGGGCATTGCAGGGACCTCTTGAAATGAGTCAGGTCCTTTGTAATATCATGGAAAACCTGAAGTTGCCTTTGCCCATCTTAATTTTGGAGTATGAGAGTCCTGCACTGCTACTACCTTGTCTTGGTATCCCTACTTAGGTAAATAGTCCCATATCAGGGACACAAATAGCCCCACAGAAAAGCTGGACAAGTATTATTAGAGTTATTCAATATTTCTCTTAAAAAATTTCTTTCACTCCACCAATTTGTAAGCATTTACATGCAATTTTCCTTCTTTGATATGAGTTTGGGTGAATTTTGGGTAAATATTTATTAAAATGTATCAACATTATAAAAGATAAGCATGACAGGGAAGCAGCATTGTAATAAATATTTTGTTGTATTTTTATGTATTGATCATTTAAAGAGCAAATCCTGCCCTTTTCTTTGAAATGTTGTAAGGATCAAATGTTCTGTGCTAGAGAAGTATGTTTAAATCAGGGATGAGCATGTTGTTACCCCATGAAAATATACCCTGACTTAAAAAAAATCAGTTTAGACATGATTACTGATGTAACTTTTAACTATAAAGTTCGTCAGAAGTTGTGCCTAACCTGCATGTGCTTGAGCCTTGTACTCAAAATATTTCCATTGAAACTATGTACAGGTCTGGGACTTGTCTGTCTGGTTCTAGTTTTTGAGCATTTACATTAAAATCAGTGAACATCACTTTTAGCCTCAGAGGAACTTGGTACTGGACATAACCAACATGGAGGAAGCAGACTGGCCCATCTGAGGGTGTCTGGGTGGTAAACCAGATAAACCAGGGAAAGTAAGGTCAAAGAAGACTGAGGTAAGAAAGCTGCAGGAGGGTAAAGGTAGTGATCAGAAACTTTAGGAGGGGAGACAGAGAAGCACAGAGGGAAAAATACATATGTATGTAGAGAGAGAAAGCTTGGACTCAAGTGCAGACAGAGACTGAAATCAGCTGCTAAAGTTGAGATGGTAACTGGAGGCTGGGAAGGGGAATTAAGAATTTCCAAGGTGGAGGAGAGATTAGAGATAAAGAAAGATGAGGCAAGGAGGAGGAAAATAACTTTTTTTTTTTCCTGACTGAAACCCACCAGTTTTTAGAGCACTCAATATTTAAAAATTCCACATTAAGCACAGTTTCACATTATCTGCTTCTGTATAAATGTGAGTGCATGATAACATACTATTTGTATCTGCCTCATTCAGAGCATGTTATACAGTCCGATCACAGGAGAGGCAGTGGTTTTGGCCCCACTTCATAGGGCATAAGAAAAGTCACCAATTGGTTTATATAGAGTGTCCACTGCTCTCAGAACTGAACCTCAGATTAGGTACACAAAAGATAGAGTATACAGTTGCTCACAGCTGTGAAAAGTATAGTGTCAGGATTCTTGACGGATAAGCTGGGCTGATTTTTGCTCACCTCAGGATACAAGCAGTAAAATGTTACTGCACCAAGCTATCCACCCAGAATGTCCCTCCCTCAGAGAGGAGTCAGCAGAATAAAACATTTGCTACTGCCTCAGCCATTGCCATTGACAGTGCAGTGATTTCATTTAAATTGCTGAGGAGGGTAGGCTTGCGTTACCATTGTCATCAGCGTGCCCGGGTTGCTGAGATACTGACAGGCACCCAGTTGTGCTGAGTCTGTTTGGGGGATAGTAACATACCAAAAGGCAAAACAACAAGCTCAGTAGGGTCAGAAGGAAGGCAGAAGCCATAACAGTTTGCTCAGTGACTACAGTTCAGAAAGCCTTGCATTTTGCCTGTTGTTGAAGATCTCTGTGCCACAGAAAGGTAAAGAAGCCAGCTGTTCAGTGCATCCTTAATGTGAGACCACCTTTCAGTCTTCTGCCTTCTCCACTGCAGACATAGCTTCAGTTCAAGAGCTGAAATGTTCTAGGCAAGTGTCCTTCAGGACACAATCTCGTTCTACCTGATTATGGGTCCACATTCAGAGTATGTGTTTATGATGCAACCTGTTATTATATAGCAGCATAAAATCATGGAGAAGGACAGGACCTTGCAAGGATACCTAATCATCCTCCTGCTCCAAGCAGAGGTCTGTTCTTGCAGCCATTCAAAGACAGAGAAACTATAAACTCTGCAGAAACCCATTTCAGTGCTTTATTATTTAGAAGTGAAGAAGAAACCTGAATAGTATTTTCCCTAATGCCTATCCTGGTACTTCCTGCAGTTTACTTACTGTCTTATCTGCCTACAAAACCAGCAATATAATGCTGTCTACTTCTTAATAGCTGTCTTTATATATTTGAAAATATTGTCATCTCCTCCATTAGTCTTCTTTTCCTTAGTTTACATAGCTTGGTTTATTCAGTCTTTTCTTATCACTTGATCAAAAGCCAGAAATTGTGCAAGCCAACTTAAATTTTCTTAATGTGCTTAATTGTAAATGCTTACCCTCGCAACCATAAAAGAAATATTTCAGTAGTTACCAATAATGTAAATAATACTTGTAGGATTAAACTGAAAGTGAATGAAATTCACCTCATTGCTAGTGGACAGCACATAACCTATGCATCATTTAATCCATTTTAACATCCTAAGTAGTGCATGGAAAAACAGCCTTGCTCGTGTAATTAAAACTAAACTAGGATTGAAGCAATTTACTGATTTATTACCAAAATGTAATTAACTGGCAATCAGTGAACTATGTTCAGGACTGCTATCGGTCACATAACAGATAAAACATGATACTTGATACTAACAAAATGTTAATAAAGACTTACTTATTTCTAAGCACCTAATCTCAAAATGTTCTAATCATGCACATGCACACAATTAAATGCATGTTCCCTGCCTGCCTCCAGGCAGTGTGTGTTACCAGCATACCCCCTTTTGTGGGGACTAGAGCAGATTTCTCAACTGCACACCCCTCCTGTGGGAGACTTGGATGCTCCAGCTCTGTGTACACTGCTGCTGCTTCCTACCACCCAGTAGGAACATGCTGGTGAGAGATCACCTCACGAGTGCCCAGACACACCCCCTGAGGTGTGGGTTCCCTGCTTGCTGTGCCCTGTACCTGTCACCCTGGATGGATGCAGGCTGCTCCAGGCACCCCACAGGGAGGCTCCACCACCAGCCCCAGGCAGAGATTGTGATGTCTGTGGGTTGGCTGCCAGAAATGTCAAACCAGGGTCTGACTGCTGCTCTTTCTAGTCCAAAACCTATATGCTGCCTATACATACATAAAAATATATATATATATCTTTCCAAGCTGACTCCATCTCTGTTTCAGAAGTCTCTTGTAATTCCCAGGCTACTGTTTGATCTGTCTGGTGATTGTATTCCTCTTTCACATGTTTAGGTTTACATAAATGCCTCCTCAGATGACTTTTTGTTCCATTCACCCATACTGTTTACACTCACATTCCTATTTTAACAAGTGGTTTTATCCAGGCCACTTGCCAAGGGTAGACAAGTTCAGCACTCCTACATGTTTAGGTTAGACATTAGGAAAAAAATTTTCACCAACAGGTTTGTTAAACATTGGAACAGGCTGTCCAGGCAAGTGGTGCAGTCACTGTCCCTGGAAGTATTTAAAAGACGAGGTGCTTAGGGACATGGTTTAGTGGTGGGATGGCAGGGTTATGTTAATGGTTGCACTTGATGATCTTAAAGGTCTTTTCCAACCTAAACGATCCTATGATTCTAT
This sequence comes from Egretta garzetta, assembly GCF_000687185.1. Classification (NCBI taxonomy): domain Eukaryota; kingdom Metazoa; phylum Chordata; class Aves; order Pelecaniformes; family Ardeidae; genus Egretta; species Egretta garzetta. The sequence goes on along the minus strand of NW_009260394.1, from coordinate 30,038 downwards.
GTGCTGCTGAATGTCAGACATACCGGTCACTATATATCACTGGACTAAGGCTTATCTTCTAAATTTGGAAGACATTAACTTTTTAATTTTGATTTTGCTTTCCACCCCCCACCTACCCCCCCACAAAGTGGTGTAAAACCAAAACAGCTGTCCTTAATATCCAGCTAGGGTGCTTCAAATAACTTTTCACATACCCAGTTACCAGGAAGAATCAAATAAAACAATTTAGGATTTCTAAGAAATTAAGGAACAGCATAATTTGTAGGGTTTTTTTTAATAAAAAGACAAAGTCTGGGCAAGATAATTTTAAACTCTTAATATATTCTGATATTGAAATGGCTGTGTGAGCTGCTGACCACTGCATGGTTCACTCAAACTGTAAGAGGACCGGCTTAACAGAGCCTGAGGTGAAACACAGTGCTGGTTGTTGAAGCAAAATATGAGATTCACAGCCCGTATCAGTACTAGTCACTGTTAAAGGAAATTTGATTTATTTAGCTCTCAGATCTCTCTTTTCAGTCTCAGAACATGTATCATCATCACTGAATAATTAGGCCAGTCTTATCCTAAAGGAGGATAAGGAAAAGCTAGAAATGATGACAATGAAGTATGCAAAGACATTTGAGCAGTTACCATTACCAAATCAGTAAGAAAAGAAGAAAAAGGAAAAGGAATAATCAGTCTTTTTATCATTTGTCAGTACCTAGAGAATCATCATATGTAGGCTGCTCATTGTGATTGAAAGTGTGAATGCTAAGGAGTGAACTTTTCTCATATTCTCAGATACTGGAAGGTCACACTGTCCTGTAGGCTATAGAGGGTTAAAATGCTTTGGATTTGTAGTTTAATAATGGAATTTGGTCTGTGACCTTACTGTTGAAAATGATCTGTATGATCTGTAAGAACAAGAAGTCTACAGTTAAAATACAATACAACAGCAAAATCTGTAAGTCTTTGAAAAAAGGTCTGAAAAAAACCAGTACTGTTTTGGCTGCATCATTTAGTCCTGAGAAAAATCTCTTCCTTTCTTTCTTCCTGCAAATGCTCCTTGTAAGGTCCCACATCTTCAGAGTAGGAATGGTAAGGAGGAAGCTAAGAACCATGCATTACCAATACACTCTTTTGAAGAGTTTACAGTATTGAGGACATTAAAGTCTAAGATGAATGGCCCTTTCTTGAATGTCCTCAAAGGCTCTTTGAGCAAAGTAGTATAAGGAGAACTAGCCTTCTGGGGAGTTGGTCTTCAGTGGGTATGCACAGCCAGGAGATCTGAAGCCAGTTTGAAGCTACAGCAAAGATGGAAGTTGAGAGGGCTGAGTGCTCCATGCACACTTGTGGGGACTTACATTCAGCTTGGGAGAGCAGATTTGGAGAAATCTACCCATTTGTTCAACAATGGATCTCACTGTTGCTTGCTCTTTCCCCAAGAGATTTAGTCAAAACTTTTCCAGAGGACTATTTTCCATTGAGAAGCCCTCTTCCATGAGAGTTTCTGGAAGAAGGAAGGGACTTGTCCTTCAGTTTGGAATTAGCCTACACAATCACATGCTTCAGTAGATGAGTGAGTTTCCTGTCACATTACTAAGTAAAGGTCTTATGCTCTGTGTGATAAATGAATTATTTTCTAACCAATTTTATTTCATCAATGTAAATTAATATGAATTTTTCTTAAGGAAATTTGCTTGAGTACTTAAATCTTGGATATAAAGGAACAATCTTATAAGGTACTGGGTATTCTTGGATGCAGCTGGAAGTGCTCAGTACTCATGAAAATCAGGCTAGAAGTTGCAGGTTTTGAAGGTTATGTAGGTATCTCTATCTAATTATGAGGTCAATATTTAGATAACTTGCAGCATTAGGACCAATATAGTTAAATTTTAACACCCAAAGTTAATATTTTTAATATTAAATTCTTATATTCTAAGCAACAATAGATGTAAAATACATATATTCATATAAACATGTAAAAATTATGTTGCATAAGAATTAAAGGTCTATTAACATTAAGAATTTATGATTGGTTTGCTTCTTTCAGTTATCTTCATTTGGAAAATAGAAATAGTCATATTAAATACAGATCTGAAGTTCAGAAAATTTACTAAAACCCCTCAGGATGCTTTTGAATTGGCTGTGCCGTCCCTGTGCAGAATCTGAGATTCTTGTTCCTTTCTTTCTTTTTCTAAAGAGAAGTTCCTCATCAAAATGGCACACTGATAGCTTCTCTATCTAACCCAGAGATAGCAAGTAACTAATTTTATTATGTATAGAAATATTAAAGTAGAGATGGAGGCCCTCCCCCTATTTACAGAAGAAGATGAAAGCAATCACTTCACAAGTTCCCAGTGTAAAGACTCTGTTAATACACAACAACACTCAGTTACCTCATACAGTTGTGTGCAAGTGCGTGTTTGTGTGTTTTATGGGTGGGGGGAAGTCTTTCAACAACAGCATTTAAGCTGTTGATTTTATTACCTCCCAGAGGAACAGGATCTCCTGCCCTGCTGCTGTGTGGCCTGTAGCATCAGGAGTTGTCGCCTCCTGCAGGGATGAGTTCGAGCTGTTTTTTCCAGTTCTTCAGATAAACCAGAGCCAGGAATGAAGCTGGAGAAAAGACATTGAAATATGCTGAAAGTTAACCAGCACAGTTAAATGAAGAGTAACACTGCTTTTTACAGTGTGGATTTGAGACACAGTAAAATCTGAGATAGAGCCCACTGAAGTGAACTGAGGTTCTGTTGTTGTCTTCCATGGCCTTTGCCTCACCATCCTCAATTTTTTGGCCTTATGAGCAATTGTTGCTTTAATACCTTTCGTGTAATTTGCATACAGAATTCTGTCTCTTGAGCAGTTTTCTTTCATACTGTAGAATAAAAGTGGTTGGTGGCATGGTCATGGGGTGAATGACAACTTGAGTGTATTATACTATAAATAAATAATAGCTGCAATCTTTAAGACAGAAAAATGACAATTATTGCTTAGCCCTGTGAGCTTAGCATTCATTATGTACAGCATTTCAAAACTACTGAATTCTATGGCTAGTAGAGTAGGAAGGGTAAATTACTTCTCAGAAAATTGTTTTATTTAAATGTATATCACTTTCATTTAAAATACTTTCTTACAAGCTCTCTGCTCTTGGTAAGGGAAAACTCATGCAAGAGATAGATAACCAGATAAATGTTATGCAAATGACAACAAAGCACTGTATTTCAACTGTGATTTTCTGTGAATAGGTCTTTAGCAATGGTGAAAGAATAGTTAGCTTTTGCAAAGGTAACATAAAATTTATCTTGGCATTGTTCTCCATATCTTGAATTGCTATGAGTGAGCTTGTCCTATGATATATGTGAGAGTATCCTGAGAGAAGACAGTAATATATACGGGTTCACATGCTGATTTCAGAATACCAGTTTCTGTGCACTGCTGTAAATCTAATTAGCCGGAAAATCTTGAAAAAATAATTTAATCTCTCTGTGCTGATTTCTCCTCTTACCATTCTTTGTTTTCTCTTCCTGGATTATAAAAGCTTTGCTAGAGCATTTATTTATTTAACTGTGATGTAGAAAGTGCCTGCAATAAGCATTCAGCACTCAGCTCAGGTAGTGTCTTTGGGTATGAAAGGAAAATTAAGAATGTGACTGCAAATAACTCAATTTCACCAAGTTCATAAGTGCTTGGTGAAACTGGGCTTTCTTTTCTCTGACTGCTTCCTCCACTGATAGCAGAACAGGTGACTGAGGAAACTCAATGACTTTTTAAGAAAAACTTTGCTTTTGTTTTCCTCAAATTAGTTGATTTTCAGCGACACTAAAGCAGGGTTACATGCTCATAGTCTTTGAAGGAAGGTGAAATTATAATGTAAGAAGAAATAGACAGTATATTTACTCAGTCAAGCATGTACTACCTCATCTGCTCTTCTGAACTTAAAAAAGATGTAAATGGAGTGATTGGAAAGGAACAAGGTGGATGTGGTTAAGCTGAGAGGTGCCCAGCTGAAAGAAGAGTATTTGCAGTAAGATCAACAAGGTAGATGTCCAATTCTAGACGTGTTGATTCTAATCACCCTACATATATTGTTTGTGTATAGTCATATATAAACACTACATTTCTCTAGTAATCCCAAGCTATACCCACTACACTATAAAAAATTACTGAAAAAAAAAAAAAGCCTGAAAAAACTGGAGGCAATGGTACTTCATTTCAAGATTCGTATTGTATGTATCTGAATGTTATTAGCAACATTTTAATATGAGACAAAACTAAAAGAAAAAAAAACCTATAAAAAAATCTTAAATATTGACAATCCTAGTTTTATCCCCAAAATTCCAAATTGCAAGGAAAATAGAGAATTTTACTGCCATGAAAATAGATAAAAAAATATATCCAGAATTCCTTATCCAAACCACTTACTCTTCGTACTCACACTGCAGAGCTGTTTTTCAGGAGAGGGAGGCCAGATATGTATATGTTAGAAAAGGATTTTTATGAGAAAGAATACAGGTTTATGATCTATTTTATGTGCTCTTATCTGACTAACATCTTCATAACTAGCTTTTTTTTTTTTCAATCTCATTACCACTGCATTTTATAATTGAAGTATCCTGAGTACTTTTGCTCAATAGGGAACAACCATCATTAAGACAGAGATTTGAGCCTTCATTTAGTCTTAGTGGTGCAAGCACAAAAGTAGGATTGAACTGTGATTGGTGCCAGTTTTGTTGTCTTAGAATTTGGTTGTCTAGATATTTCTTGGTAAATATTCAACTGCAAAATACAAAGATATCCTTATCCTGGAACACTCTTGGAAATTCAGGCATGAAGACTATTTTCCATACATATTTTGCTTTGAAAAGTAAGCAGTAACTACCTTTGTGGCATTGCAAATGTATCATCCTAAACTTTCATGGAATACAGCTAGTTAATAGAGGAAAGACTACCTTTGAGACATCATTGCATTATCTCCCTCCCTTGCCTTTGGAAAAGCCAGAAATCAGCTGCTGCTTAATTTAATCTCTCTTGGGAAACCATGATGTATTCTATATAAGGTATATTGCAACTGTGTCTTCTTTTTCCAAATTTGACTGCCCTGCAGTCATGGGTTTAGCCATGCCACTGCTGGGAAGTAGAGAGTTGACTCAAAAAATCAATCTGACAAAACCAAGATACATGTCAAATTCCACTGCTTAAGGCAGTAATCAGGAAATGCTGAGGAAAACCATGTGTCTCAGATTCAAGTGAATGAAGAGGGGAAAGGAATGGAAATGGCTTTGCAGTTTAAAGAAGTCCTATTTTGGAAGGGTATAGGTGCTGGCGTACCCCAAGTAGCCTGCAGAGTTGTACTCCCTTTATTGCTTGCTAACTCTTAACCTCATGAATTATTTTTTGTGCAATGGTGCATGCGCTGTGAACGTGTGTGACAAATCAACTTCAGTTTCCTGAAGTACATTATTTGGGCATAGCTAGTTATCTAGCAACGTGAGTTGGTAAATTAGGGAAATTGTTCTGTTAACATTAACCACTGAAATTCCAGCTCAGGTTAAATATAAGCACCACCTAAGTACCTTTTTGAATCAGAGACACTCAGAGTAAGAGGACCCAGTCTGCCATCTCACATTTTTCACTCAAGAAAAAGCTTACCAAAATTACTTGCCCAGATAGGAACTTCCAAGCTGATCACTGTAGAAAGTGAGAAATGATAGTATGAATCCTCATAGCTGTAGATTCCCCCTTAACAATATTTCCTAAAGCCATAATTGCCCAAAGGTGTCTGCACACAACTTTACATAAAGAAACAAAGCAACAAAGTTATTCACAGCACATAAAGCTGACTGTGCATGAAGCCTATGCAGAATGGAGGCCAGAGTGAATTGTTGTGCTGAAGGTGCATCAGTCTCTGTGGTTGGTATAAACCAAAACTAATAAAAAAACTTTATAATATTTTTCAAAACTTTTTATGTACCATATAGTTTGTGGCTTTTTTTTTCCCAAGGTTTTTTGGGGTTTTTTTCCTGTCTTTGTCTCTAGTGTGGAAATCAAAATTTTATGCAAAAAGTCAAAACATTATCAAGGTACCTCCCATGAGCACCACTGCTAGAAAGCATTTTTTTCTGCAGCTCTTACAAGATGTTGTCAGCAAATACTGGACAACTTTTGTCTCACTGATCATGCAGTTCTAGTCTTCCTTTGGGTTATGCCACAGAGACTGGAAAAACTTTAATGTTAGTTTTGATAGCAATTTTAAGCACAAGATTTACAACAACAAAAAATAAGTTGTAAATCCATGTAATTTTTTCAGTATTTTTTTTAATTTCAAAAAGCAAAGATTCTTGTTTAAAGGTCTGTTGCAAAAGAACCATCTTCCCTCTTCTTTCTTTGTTCTTCTGTATTTCAAATGTGCTGATGTATTTCACACCTTTTCATTAAAACAAAATTTTGTCCTATATCCTTACAGAAACATGGGATGATTCTCAAACAGGGGTACTAGAAATTCAATATATTATTTTTAATACATAATTTTAGACATGAGCATTAATATCTTATGAATAAAATATTAATATTGTATCTACATATCTACAATATCTACATATTATGTAGATAAGTTCTTAATTCTATTTTTAAAATTAAATAACTTTGTGTGTGTTTACCCTCCTTTTATACAAATACTATTGACTGAGACACAGTATATCACTACTAATGAGAAAACATAACAGTAACTGTACAGTAAGAGCATTACTAAATAAGAAGAATGTTTCAAAGTATTTTTAAAGAACCATTTTTTTACCTATATAATCCATATAAGTGAAGAGAAATTATGAAATTGATAAATTAATGTAATCTTTACAGGGATAAAAAGGAACTACGTAGATGGTGATACATCTTCTGATAATGCTGGCAAACTCATTAGTGTACTGTGATATCCATTATGTAGAACATCATAAAGATGAAAGCCATTAAATGAGAAAATGGCCTTGAGTTCTGTCTCAGTAAAAGAACTATGATTTATTACTCGAATTGATAAGTAAAGTGAAGGGTAAGTTGTACTTATGATGCATAGTGGGGAAGTTCTAAGCCTTGTTTAAGTATAACCCAGCACTCTGCCAGGTGCTTCAATGATGGAGTGACCGTACCATCCAAAAGGTAGTTTCAGCCTTAGCACGTTTGCTGACTCTGACAGACTTCTATTGATCACGATAAAAATGCAAAGATTGGAGGAAGGAAAGTGCTGGTAAATGGGACTGCACAAATGATATCATCAACCACCTGACAGCGTCATATGCAAAGGTTCACCCTTTAAAGAGCTTTAGGCTTTTAATGAGCTTTGGAACAAAAATCCCAGAAGATTTTAAAGCTACTGTCACAAGCTGGTTAAAATCTGTATGCCTGGGGACAGAAGATCAGCTGAAGCCTGAACACAGAGTATGCAACTACTGGTGAGCTTTGCACCCTTTAAGGCTTTTTGCCTTAAAAATTGTCAGTGAAGTACAAGAGTTGTAAAATCAGAAATTTATAAAGTTAGTCTGACAGTATTTCCTCTAGTCAGGAAACAGTATTTTCATCCTTATATCTTTCCTTATTATCCTACCACCTCTACTCTGGAACGATGTATAGTGATTACATATCACCATCTTGTTACTGTCTTTCATTTTGCTTTTGCCATCAGTATCAGACGTCTTTTCTGCTGAGTGCCTTTCCTATTTTTCTCTGAGTGACCAGTAGAAAGCATCAGATCCTCATCTTCTGCTGTGATGTACTGTGCACCTCTGATGTACTGTACACCTCTTTTCTGTCCTATCAGATACTTGGAAAATGTGCCTTTCATTTCCTGAGTATTTTCCAGATGCTCACCATCTCAAGAAAAGGAGCAGTAATCTGCAGTAGCTATACAATACTTGTCACTCAATATGTTCTTGCCTTTTCTTAGTATCAGGTCTGGAATTTCAGTGGGTTGCAGAGCCTTGTCTTTTAACCAGTCACTATCCATTTCGCACAGCTTATTATAGTCTCTCTATATTGCAACTGAGCTGTCAAACCTCACCAGTAGTTGCACACTCTGTGTTTAGTTTTCAGCTGACCTTCTGTCCCCAGGTATGTAGACTTTATCCAGCTTGTGATACTAGCTTTAACATCTCCTGGGATTGTTGTTCAATGCTCATTTAAACAAAATTCAGTCTTGCACAAACCCATTTCTTCCCATCATCCTTTAATAGGAAAATTATCATTTGTGTCACTTCCTCCTTGTGATTTGATAAATCCTGAAATTATTTTTTTTCCCCAACCCACATTATTGCACTTCTGAATACTGTTGAATTGTCTGGAGACTTTGATGCAAAGATGCAAAGACTTTTATACATGTTGGTAGACATCTGTGTGCTGCTTTGGAGGATGTGTGTTGCTTGCCATATGTGGCATCGGTTTTGACTGTTCTGTTGTCTTATTCTCACCTTGCAGTGCCATGAGCCATAGCAGAAGTGTACAGTCATCAGCAGCACTTCTTAAAAAGTGTCATTAGAGATTTTCTAATGGCTCATTATCAGAGTGCTTATCCTTCCCCTTTAATTGTGGAATCATACCATTCCAAAAAATCCACAGCCAGAAGCTCCTCTAACAGCTGCATGTTTTCTCCTCTTTAGCTGTCAAGGGTCTAAGCAGCATGGGCTTCTAGCTGCGCTGCAGTACTCTGCTAAAGCATTCTCGCATTGTTATTAAAGCATTTTTTCTGTAGTACAGCCTTAGTTAACAGTTCTCTTCATTCTGACAAATGCCTTCTTGTGGGTTTTTGATAATTTTCCATGCTGTTTCAGTGTGCACACATTCTCTCAAAGACTCGCAGACCTCAACAGGGTAGGAGCAAAGATGAAGACACAGTGCACTGTTCTTAGAAAACCTTGAGCAGCCTGTACATTCTCTGGCCTGGCCTTGCTCTTAGAGGGCACAATATTCACAAATTTATTGCTCAGTATGACAGAACTGCAATCATGCACATGCAGATGGTATGTGCATATAGACTGATTTCATCACATTTCCTTTTGACCTCCTTATCCAGGTTCCATACTGGTAAATGCAGTTTTCAAGACCAGTCTCTGCTAGGCTCAAATTCTTCAAGATTTGTTGCTGTAATACTGTAATACTGTTCTGTAATACTTCTGTTGTCACACCCCAACTTGCTATAAATGTTTGAATGCAGAAAATTGAAATAAGAGCAATTTACAAAGAGTTTTCTGGTCTTTGAATAGGCAGGAAAATGGGAAAAAAAAAAGGAATAAAGCAAAGTTAGGGGA